>NW_010243107.1:61159-100914 GCF_000690775.1 Eurypyga helias | reverse complement strand
CCTGCTGCTGTCCTTCCAAACAGAAAAAGAGAGGGAGGAAACTGCTCAAACATGGTGAAATAAACTCATTACAAAAATTAAAGAATCTAGAAGAAGGCTCCAGGGAAACCTTATAGCACCTTCCAGTACTGAAGGGGCCTACAAGAAATCTGGGGGGGACTTTTTACAAGGGTCTGTAGTGACAGGACAAGGGGTAACAGGTTTAAATTGAAAGGGGGGAGGTTTAGCTAGATGTCAGGAAGAAATTCTTCCCAGAGAGGGTGGGGAAGCACTGGCACAGGTTGCCCAGAGGAGCTGTGGATGTCCCATACCTGGAAGTGTTCAAGACCAGGCTGGATGAGGCTTTGAGCAACCTGGTCTAAGAGAGGATGTCCCTGTCCATGGCAGGGGGGTTGGAACTAGATGGTCTGGAAGGTCCCTTCCAACCCAAACCATCCTGTGATTCTATGATACAGATAAAGGTATGAAAACGGGTTCTGAGGGAGGTGTGTAGTGCTTCTTCCAAATGACTCACACCTATCAGTGCCCTGAACATTATCACCTCTGAAAGATGCAATCTTCTAGCACTCAAGGGGGAATCATTTTACAGTGTAAATAACAAGATAAAAATATGTGGGTATGTGTGAACAAGGGACCAGTGTTCCCAGCTGTGCACTGGTGGAGAGAAGAGGACAGTTTGGCACTGCCCCTTGATGTGAGAGATTAGAAGGTCCATCAGCTTGCTACTTATAATGCACAGAAGGCAAGGTTCCATGGGAAGGGATTAAACCTCTGCAGCTGGTTTCCTGAAACCTACATATCTACCATATCTACTCTGGTGATGGATTAAATGTTGAGTGATCTGGAGGTATGAGCTGGCTTAGGTATGCCAACAGGCCACTAAGTTTAGGTGCTCAATTGGGCTCCTGCGTCTTGCAGGAGGGGGAAGGAAATATCATGGGGACCAAATCCTTACAACTCTTGTACACAGTGCAAACCAGTTTGAGGCTGTGGGCAGAACTTCATGATTACATTGGGTCACAACAAAGCTGAACTGCCAATCAGGGGTGACAAGGTGAGTAATCCCAGGAAAGTTCAGCAAGGAAGTTAGGTGGGACCCACAAGCACGGAGGCGTGGTGATTGTGCACTGAGGTGCTTGGAAGTCCTTCAGGTGGTCATAAAAGTGTCACTGGACCATCCTTGCTGCTTCTGACAAAACTGTTCATTTGTCTTTCTCTCCTGTAACAACTTCTCTTCCTGTTGCATATCAGGCATTGACTCTCAGCCAAAGGATTGAGTTCAACGGCTGAGAGTGCCCACGTAAGCCCTGCTCTAAATGCTTTTTTTAGGAACCTGCTTGCTGCTTTCAAGCAACAAGATAAAAACCATATTGGCTAATTAAATATTTCTTCATTGAGTGAAGACAGGAAAGAACAAAACAAATAGTCGTCTGGAGACCAATGCTACCAGTGGTCCGTCAACTGAAAGCACATGGGATGAGAATCAGAAACTCCTTTCCCTGGGAAAAGCAGTTTTCCACTACTGTCCCTTTAAGCCCTTCAGCTCCCATGCTTCTGGGCCACGGAAGGGATGACCGCCAAGGCCATTTCATTCACCTCTGTGTAAGCAGCCAGGCAAATGTTGGAGCTGCTAGTTGGCTTGGAAGAGCTGAGCTGCCCATTCAACCCCTGCTCCTGCTAGCAGCCCTCCCTGCTCTCTAACCCACTCACTTCCTTTTCATCACTGGGTTTTAGCTCCTCAGTGGATGACAGCTGCATAGGGGTGTCAAGGAAGACTCCTTCTGGAGACATAGGGACACTTCCCAGATAGCCTCCTCTTCTTCTCCCAGTGGCCAGACCTTCAGGGCCTCAAGGCTGCAAGCTGCACTGCTGCATTAGGGAGGCTTGGTTTGTTGGATACCTTTGGTTTGACTAAGATTTTTCACATCCCTTTCTGATTCTTTCAACCTCGATGTGTCTGCTGGTGTGGATTTCTCTCTGAAATGTGAACACCCCATGATTCGTACAAGGTGTAATGAAAACATATTTTTAGGTGTTCCTGCTGGTTCTGCCCATGTCTCCACACTACCCTTCTGGCTTCGGGCTCTGGGCTGTGCTTCAGGGGAACCTACTCTTCTTCCTCTTTAGGCATCAGCTGCAGCCTTATATGGTCAGACTAAGAGACACTGCATATCCTTAAAGACTGTAAAAAATAGTGAGTTGTACAAAAACACCTTGGTTTACTGAAATTTTACATTAAAACCATGTCTTTACAGCTGTAATTTTTTTGTATTTTGCTTATTTTTATAAAATATGTAACAGGTGCTTAAAAATACACCAACAGTCAACAAAACTTTTTGTAACAGGTGCTTAAATATACACGAACAGTCAACAAAACCACTCAGCATTTAGGAAATCAATAGAAAAATTGGACCCAGCGCTGATTTTTGTGGCAGCTCAGTGGCTTCCTTTTTCCCACCCATTTTCACCATCGTGCACTCTCTCCCTGCACACTTCATTACCACGTCACTTCTAAATCCGTTGGAACAGGATTGCTGATACTGTGTTTGCTCACAGACCTCCAACTCTCTAAGCATCTCTAGTGTTCTGTGAAGGTCTGTGTTAAAAGCTTTTTAAAAGTATGGCTAGATTAGATCTACGGCTTTATTCTTGTTGGCTCTCTGGCTGTGCAATATAAGCATCTGAGCTTTGCGTTAGATAGAATTATGGCATTAAGAAAAACACAAGTGAAATTAATGACCGGACAATGGTCTACCTAAAGGAATATATTTATTCCTTATGACCTTCATGCTAAACTGTAATATAAGCATTTATTTTTACATGATAAGATCAGTTGATAGTTCAAACATACCAAAATCAGACCTCACAGAGAGGGGTACTCAAGCTCCTTACTTGGTGTGACCTGCGAATACATTTACTTTCTGAGTCCTAAAGCTACTGTAGTCCTAACACACTTCTTGCTGAAGCTTTTTTCAAGCACATTTGTGTGTGGAAGAGAAAAGGAAGGAGTGAAAGGAAAAGTTAATGATACACCGAGAGAGGGGAAGACAGAAAGAAGATAATCATCCATATTACTACGGCTTATGCAATTTCCAGATGTCTGTTAATGAAAAAAACATAGAATGGATAAAATTAAGAGGAAAACTTAAATAAAAATAATCAAAAAACAAGTTCACATTTGTCTAAAGTTTGCTGCAGCTCAGAAACCCTTTGTGTGAACCTGGACTGATTTATGATTTCACATCAAAACCACGCCAGCCAAGGGATTTTGCATGGTTAAGTTGTGAGACCAGATGATTCTCACTACTTCCAGGGTTTATTCAATTCCCAGAACACAAAAGAAAAGCCAGAGGGTGCAAGCCTGCATGAACTGACATAAAAGAGAAAACAGCAAATCTCTGAAAAGCACAAGGGCCAAGTTTTACATAGCTCCAGTTGTGAACTAGGAATTTCCACATATTCTTTCCACCCTAGTGATTCCTTTGAAATTGCACCCTCTTCCCCTTCCAGTCCAGAGAGCCTAAAGTTACATGTGTCTTGGCTCTTCTGTAACTACATAGCTTGGCCCTCAATCCTCATCTGCAATGCTACATTAAAGTTCCCAGGAATCCTTAGCCAGGCACAGATTTGGGACAGAGGAAGAAATCGAGGGTGTCCGTGCATGCTCCAGGTCATGTAAGGCAGTCGTGGTTGTACAGCTGCACAGCTCCCTCCACGCTCAGCATGGCTGCCTTGGCCTGCGCTAGGCTATTTTTAAATCACAGTATGCCATTTCCTCATGCCTCTCATTCTTTTATCTTGCTATTGCTCAGAAATGTTATTCTCCTTTATTTAAATGGCTGGAATACCAAGCAGTCACGGTTTCCTTTCTAATCTGTATTGACTGCAGGCTGCTATTTCTTGGTCACGCTTACCCATTTCAACGGGCTGAATTTACACTTCCTGTATGATATATATAGTGCCCTCCAACACCAGTTAATCTGCTTCTCTCATTGTTCATTGAAACAGTATCCAGTCAATGCCAAACTGTCCTGGGAATCCCACAGATACTGTTTCATGACATTATTTGGCATACATTTCCCTTATGGCAATTATGCATTGCAGCTTCAAACCTCACACAAAGACGACAGCAGTTACCTAACTGGAAGTCCTACAGCCATACATTTCTCTGACATGATTCCTCAGTCTCTCTCCTCTGTGGAAGAGAACTAGAGGTTATACTCAAAGTTGCCCATCTTCGTACCAAAGTAACCAATAGTGAAAATAAAAAAACCCCAAGTACCCCTTTGCAACTAGAAGTCCCTAAATACCTCTGAAATATGGTCTCCTTCCTGCAGCTACATTATTTATCTCCCTGGTATCTGCATTTGAATAGCTTATCTTGCAATGATCGCTGGGAAATGACACAACTAGCACTGTACCTAAAGGTTTGCAAACTGACAGACACAAGCTACATCTAAGTGGGCTGTAAATGACCAGCAAAAAGAAGGATGTCCCCCCTAGTGCTTGCAAACAGCAAGGACCAGAGCTCTCAAACTCCTGCTACCATTGCCACTGCGGGTTTCCAAACCAGTGAGGGTTTGGGAAGCTCTCTCCTAGGCGATTCCTCCTACTCAGAAATCATCATTATTAGCAATTCTGTCTCAGAGAATGAAATGTTTCTTGCTTGAATTAGGTCTTACGGGTCTCTGTGTTTTCAGCAGGAGATTTTTCACATCAGCTTCTGGAAACATGGCCAATTCTCTTTTTGCTTCTAGCAGCTGTTGGGCAGTCTGCATTGCCTGGTCCTCAGCTGGTGCAAGGTAATGTAACGCCTTCACAGTAAATGGGGTTGAACAACATCGTGCCACGGAGGACACCTCACCTTGGGACAGTGCTTGCCCTGTAAAGTACCCTAGAGCCACGCAGGCTTTCAGCTGCTCTACTTTCAACTCTCCTCACTGAGCTACTCATCTGTCCAAGGCTTGTGTACATTTTTGTGCATTTATTTACTGACTGTGATATAATGGTACATACCACGCCTGAGTTTTTCTTGTGCTGCTGACTGAAAACACATCCCATTGTGATCTGGATTTCTGTCATTTACCAGTATTTTGGATTAACAAATGTCAGTCCATGTGCTGAAAGCGCAAAACTACGACAGCAAATCTGACCACTGTCAGGAGCTCCCAAGCCAAGTCGGAGGTCAGGATATCTTTTTTTCTAAAAAAAAAGAAAAACAACCAAACAACCTTGAGGAAAAATCCAAATCCAATTACATCCCATGGCTCTGGGTGATCAATTCACCCATTCCTACTCCCTGGGAGATGTTCATATTACGTGCGGCCTGTGTCACTGGAAGCTCACATGCTGCAGGGAATCATAATTATAATCAATGTTAATCACAAATGAATTCCCATTCCTGGGTGACTGAGGAATGGTTCATATTAAGCAGTAGTCCAAAGTTACAGAAGTTTTATCATCTTTTAATAAGCCAGAGATCTGTTGAGAAAGCTGAGAAAGGAAAAACCACTGTGTTTCATTTTTGCAATCAAACTGGTGAGCAGTTCCAGGGTTGGCCCTATTAATAAGAATTTCCAAGCCAATTAGACTTAAGATACCATCTTAATCTTTCATTGGGGTTTCTCTAAACTGCCAAAGGAGGCAAAAAAGTAGCAAATGATGGCACAAAACTGTGAAATTCTGGTCTCCTTTGACAACTACTATATGTGAAACAAGTTGGCCCTTATCCTAAGTTAAACCAATCTATGGAAATGCTGGAAGAATTTAACAATTTCAATACCTCTGACTACTTTCAGACACACTTTCTGTTAGCCCCTGTGCAGCTGCCAAACCTGCAGGGTTCCTGGCTTGGATCTGACTAAGGACACCTTTTTCCAACTGGGAAATTACTGTAGATTGGACAATGTTGTAGGGAGATTTAGAAATTTAAAGCTGAACCTGAAATTAAGCTTATTTTACCGCATGCTTTCCTAGTTTGCGCCATATCTTCAAAATAAGTTTGTTTAATTCAGACTTGTTTAACTTCTTGTGGGGTTTGGGCTGGAATAAAAAAGGAGATAGTTTATGGAAGCTGGCAGGGTAACAGAAAATGGGAATCCTACCCATCATTTAATGTTTTTGTGTGTGCATGTATGGATTCAAGTGCTTTCGGTATATATTCACCATAATCCTCTAGCTGCCATTTGAGAGTGCCTTAGCTAATGTGCTAATTAATTCACTCAATTTGATCTTTGAATTAGAAAGATCTGCTGACTTCTCAGCATTTCAGTCTTTGCAGCCCTGAGAGAAGTGTCTGAACAAATTTTTGCTTGTGACATTGGGTTTGTGGTCCGAGTGTTGGGCTGAGTCTCCTCCAACACTGTGACCAAAGAAGTACAACACCATGTCCTCTGTGTCAGCAGCTCTTTGACCTTAATGGTTTAAAATAATGAGTTGTCCTTCTGCAATGTTTTCCCTCATCTTAGATTTTAAAAAATACATAATTATGTAAGGTCTTGTTCATTTAACTTGTTATTCAGTTGTTTTCACAACACTCGTACTTATCACTAGAAAACCAAAAGGGTAGAAATGACATGACATTTCTTTGATGAAAAATTCCCACAAGAAATCTTTATTTCTTGTAGAAAGACAAATGAAGACTAATCTCAACAAGACACTGCTGTACACTGGTCTCTCAGATTAAGAAACCTATGCCATATCACCACTTTCTCACTTGGAATAATCTCCAGAAAAATGTCTAAGTAACTATTACTCTAGCTAGTCCATGTAAAATTGCTGTGGATTCTCTTTCTGAGCTTGTGTACACCACTTTTAAAAGACATTGTGTAAATAACAAAATACCTCTGGTATTGCAAGGTAAACTTTATTCCTTTAACACTAACATTTTTAGGTTAAAGACTGCATGTGTGTTTGCAAAGCCTGATGCTTTTTTTCAGTGCTGTTGTAGCTTATTAATATCTTGCTCATTAAGACTGACCAGCATCAGTAGTTGAGAAATAATAAGAGAAGCAGAAGCGCCCAGATAGCTGAATGAACCATCAGAAATTACATTCTGTCATTCTCACCCCCCTTCACATAAATAAATAAATATGCCCTTGCACTAGTAACTCCTCGATGTGATACCACCACTATTACCAAACAGGTCAAGCCTAACTGGTGGCTTTAAGCAGTTGTGCAATATTGCTTAGAATTATCATTTTTTTTCCTTCTCAGCCCTTACGAGGAAGGACTTTGCCATTTTTTAGAAGGATCTAATGGTTTTGGGTTCTCCAAGTCAGAAACCAACCTCACAGGTACTGCTCACTGTCAGGAAGGACCGAGCTCCCTGGGAAACAGGCTTCCTGCAGGATTCCCAGCTTGGACACAAAGCAAAATGAAAACTTCAGCAAGGCGACTAGCTCCCGGGCAGCAAAAGCCGGCATCCTGGTGGGCTGATTGTACCTTGCAAGAGCAGCACACAGGACTTAGGATCACTTTCCCTCAGTATCCTCATTCAACCCTGCGTGTCTTTTTGTGAGCTCTCACAATTCACTGAACTTTCCTAGGGGCCTCTTTGTGACTCCCATTCATCTCTCTCTTTTTTTGTCTTCTCTGACAAATGCTTCTGCTGTACTCCACCAGCCTCCTTTGTGTACAGCACTGATTTCGGTGGAAATTCTGCCTCTGAAGATCAGGCTGGTTCACTGCCCTCTTCTCCAGCTGCCAGCTTTCTCAATCACTGAACTTTCACCTACGTTTTTGCCAAGTTAATGGTTTCCCTATAGTCTCAATAGACGGGCATTTCTTCCTTGCCATGTTCCTTTTCCTTCCTGAGCTTCAGAAATGCACATAACTTTAAGCTACTCTCCAATTACAGCTAAATTATTCCCCGAGGCAATTAAGGTGAAACATTACTTCGAAAGACATTGCTAGTGTTTCAAATTAACAGCAGCATTTGATACTGTTGTCAGTATTTTTCCATTAACAGTGCTCGCCTCCCCACCCTCCCTGCAAACCCATAAAATTGATCTGGTTCCCATAGAGCTTGTGGGAAGAGCCCAGGTGCAGTTTCTCCCAGTGAAGCTGAAATTAAACATTTGCAAGGAGAAGCTGATTCTCAGAACCCCCTGCTTCATTTATTGATCTCTTTCATTCAGTGCATTACAACTCAAAAAGCTCTTCCTCCCCCTTTTAATCCCCTTTAATCAGTGGTAGATCATGTTTCAGCAGGGCTTTAATAGATTCTTGAGGATAGTTATGGAGCACTTTACCCTTATGACTTGGCGGCTGTGTAATCAGTCTACTGGCTTAAAATCCATCTGATTTCCTGGAATTCTTCTGAAGAGAACTGAAAGGAGCCCGACAGTGACAGAATTACACCACAGCAGGGAAATCTGCTCATATGCATGGTATGTGCTACTGGTTACTCATTCTTCTCTCCACATGCCTTACCGTGACAGTCCCGTATGCGCACAGAATGGCAACGTTCATCCACGGGATGTCAAAAAGCCCTGATTATCCCTGTATGCACAACTTATTTCCAAGCTTAAAAGGAATCCATGTTACACTGTCCAGTGCAGCACTTCCTTTGGCATTATTTATACAGCCCTGAGCTCTCATTCCCTATTGATGGAGGATAAGGGGAAATTGGGCAACCTAATTCTCAAAGATACAATCGAGGCCCATACGATCTGTCATTGCTTGAGTAATGCTGGCATCAAGCTAAGCTTCAGCTGAATGACAGTGTCATCTTTGCTCAACTAACACGTGTTTTATTGATGATAACTTCATACATGGTCTTGCATATTTACTGCTTGCCTTTTTTAGTTTTTTTTTTTTTTGTAAGATTTTAAAGCAAATGAACATTCACCTCTTGCTCAATTGTAAAAGTCTTTAGATTAAACCTTTTGAGCTAGATGAAGGTATAAGGATATGTAAAACTGTTCTCCATCGATTCACTCTGAACAAGGAAATGCTGAAGGATCCCTTACAACGTCCAAGCTGGCCATTCAAGTACAGTGGCAGCTACAATGCCTGGAATACTGGGCTCAAGAAAACATTTGAGGTCAGAAACAACTCAGTCTCATAGCATTCCCCTGACAAAATTTGAACAAAAGAAACACTCTCTGGGCTTTGTATTTATAGATAAAACCCTTAAAAGTATTGTAGGCATTCTGTATGTGGTGAGCAGGTATGATAAATAAATGATTAGGGTAACAGGAGAGCTATAGGGCAAGGACAGCTCTGGTTTTCACCGTGAGGGGAACGTGGCATTACCCCGAGGTTCCAGCCAGCACAGTGTGGATCTACTGGTAGCTGCTGCACCCGACAGGTCTCACGGACTGGCTCCTGTTCCTGACGCAACCCTTCGTTAATAGTAAGTGATGTGGCAGGCAAGCAGGACCGTTTGCAACAGAACTTAAAAAAATGTTGAGAGGATAAAGTTTTGAGCTAAGTCTACACTTTTTGGTAGTTTTGTGGCTATTTGTATATCTAAGTCAACAGCCCTGACCAGCTCAAATATTTAAAAAACTTTTTTTTTTTAAATGTCTTTTTTGTCATATTACAAGAGATGTCTCTGTGCTGACAGCATTTTGGCACACAGGTACCAGGCTTGGTTGTGAAGCACATCGCTACCACGTTCACAAGGCAGAAACAACCCAATGTACGGCTCTTCCATGTGAAGTGCCTTTTGTTCTCCCCAGAAGTCCATGATGTGACCGCATAGCTCAGTTCACAAGCTGTGGACAAAGGTCCATAAGAATTTACACAAACAGACGAAGGCACGGAGCAAAGAAGCCATAATAAACTGGGAAAATGAAAGGAGGGTATTGTCTGTCTCAAGAAATACAGCAATTGTCATGTGCGCTACAGCCAAGGCCACTCTGAGAGAAACCATTCTCCACAGATGTGCTTGTGATTTATTCTGCAGGAATTAATCTCCACATCAAATATTTTCACTACCAGTAAACATCAAGGAAAGTGGAAAACCAGCTATGGACAGCTAAATAACTGCTGTGTGTGGCTGAGGAATGTGACACTGCCTCAGCAACTTGCAGACCCTGCATCCAGGACAAATGAGTCCTTCTGCCTTTCTTTGGGCTTCCTGAGTGCAGGTAACAAGCACACAAAAGGTGTGAGGACCAGTGCCAGCTTGCTGTTCAATCTGGAGCTTCTTGTCTGTCCTGTCTGCACTAACAGCTCTGAGCCATGAAACACTGGTGAACTGCACTGAGAGCCTGATGCCTAATTCACATCTGGTGAAGGGCATAAAATTCTACCACAAATTGTTCTAAAAGTAAGAGTTAGGGACAGAAATAAAAATAAAACCATAACACTGAGTACTAGATTTTCTTCTAAAGGCTACACAAGCTCTAAGAGAATTCATGCTTATATTTGAAACTAAAATTTAATAAATAATATTTCCAGTTATCTTTGCTTAATTTTTTCCAAATACCCAGATAATAGCTGACCCTGCTTTGAGCAGGAGATTCCTGCTCAGAGACCTCCTGAAGCCCCCTCCAGAGAACCTATAATTAAGAATTACTTGAGAACTGAGAGTTCTTAAGTCCAGCTCAATCAGTTTTAGTAAGTCTTATGTCTACTTTAAAAGCATCCAGGTCTGTCTGTCCTGCTTCCAAGGGCACAAAGGAGTGCTCAGAAGTAGGCTGCCCCAGTAACAGCTGCTAAAATGAAGAGGCAATGAAGGAGGTAGCACTATTTCTTTTGCTGCATTCGAAGCTGCTAGAGAAGATGACCTTAAACATTCAGATCTTTCAGCCTCTTAAACAAAGGTCCACGTCTTCTTGGTGGGAATATGGAATTCCTATCCTCACCACTCTCCCCTTTCATTCCTGAGCCTTTACATAAGGCTTGCAAACTGCGCTGCCTGCACAGCACTGGTGGCTTCCTGCAGAGCCAGAAGCCTGCACAAGCTGTGATTCTCACTCCCCAAGAGAAAGAAAAACAGAAGAAGGAAAAACAACACAGGAAAGAAGAAACACCCCATCTTCATGAAATTGTCTGTGTTTCTGAATCTGATGCCTAGCTTTTAGGTCAGAGACCAAACCAAGCTTCAAAGCTAGAAAACATCATGAGATGTAGGCTACTGTTTCATGAACAGCCCCCAGGTCCTTGCCAAAGCTTTTACTGTCTCATTCAGAATTATTCTACTACCAACATAAAGAAACACAGGCCTTTGAGCAACCTGACTTAGTTGAAGATGTCCCTACTCATATCAGAGGATGACGGACTAGATTACTTCTAAAGGTCCCTTCCACGCCAAAACATCCTATGAAATACATTTTCTCCAAAACTTCAACTATCAAAAAAGAAACATACCTCCAGAAACATCACCTCTCTCCTGGTTACAAAGCAGAGGATTTAAGAAGACCCTTTGTTTTAATTCAGAGCACCTGAAGGAGCCCAGCAAGCCAACCTTCAGCTGTAGGTGGTTGCAGTTGTGAGCTGGGGCTGTCCTCCCAGTCAGACTCTCCCAGACAGGGTACCCAAATCAATGGGGCTGCAGTTCACCAGCTGAGCATCTGGCCCACATTGGTTTAACTCTATCAACTAGTTGGATCTGGTTAATATTAGAGACTAATAAAATTCATCTGTTTTGGAAATAAAGGTGAGCCAACAGTTAAATCTGCCATCGGTAAAATAATAAAAAAAGAGTTAGAGGAAGCCTGAGAATGATTAATGCTGGGCGCAGACTAACCAGAAAACAATTACTTCTCAAATCTACCATCAAGAAGAGAGTGAAGCCAACATTTTGATGCATGATTGTCATGGTTTAGGCCCAGACAACAACTGAGCACCATGTGGCCACTTGCCCACTCCTCCTCATAGGGGTGAGGATGAGAAAATACCAGGAAAATCTCATGGGTCGAGACAAGGACAGAGAAGAGTCACTCACCCATTATGGTCATGGGCAAAACAGGCTCGACTTGAGGAAGAATAACCAACATAATTTGTTACCAGTTGAATCAGAGTAGAATAATGAGAGATAAAACCAGATATTAAAACACCTTCTCCCCACCCCTCCCTTCTTCCCGGGCTCAGCTTTGCTCCCAATTTCTGCACCTCCCTCCCTACCAGCAGCGCAGGGGACAGTGAACGGAGGTTGTGATCTGTTCATCACACGCTTTCTCTGCCGCTTCTCCCTTCTCAGGGGACGATCCTCACACTCTATCCCTGCTTCAGCATGGGGTCCCCAGGTCTTTAATCCACTACTGCTATCTGCTAAGGTCAGTTATTACATGCACAAAGGATGAGGGTTGCATGATTGTAACTGAGAACAGAATTTGGCTCATTTATTTTAAGTGCTGTGTCTGAAGTGGGTTTTCTCCTACTAATGACACCTAAATTTTAGGGTTATGAAAAGTCATGAGTGGCATATCGTAAACAACTTACAGTCTACAATATAAAATTCACCCTGGAAAACAAATGAACAGAATCCATCTTCCAGAGCCAGGAAATGATTCACTCTAGAAAGAGAATGAGGAAAGGCTCTTTCAGTTCCTTTGACTCTGGACTGGACTGATGTCTCTGTTACTTTTCTGACTTCCAGGTCCTTTAGCAGCCTTCTATCCAGCCTGTATTGTCTCTAAAAACATCCAACCCTTTGCTCAAACATAATATTACTACATCTGTTTCTTCCCTCTTTGCTTTGGCTAGCAACACTAGCAGGACAGATAAATAACCAATGATGTCAGAAACATACATCATAAATCATTGGGAAATTGAGGTAATTTGAATAGTCTTGCTGAGTTCTGACACACATTAACTGCAGGCACAGCTTTAGGAAAGGCTGCATGCAATTGCAAGTCGTTAACCCGAGGTGCATCCCACATCCCACAGTGTGCTCTGCAGAGCCTGACCCATTGCTGCTGACCTTGGGGGAGTGTTCTCCAGAGTTCATGGCTCACGTACTGAATGCTTAAATCCACCTGGAAAATCAAGCAGATTATGTTTTTCTTAAGAATTCTATGCCAGTGTTCGAAAACATAAATTATTGCAAAAATTGTTAGCAAAACAAACAGAGGATTTCCAGGGGACCACAGAAATGTAGGTGTTTGCACAAGTTCTGTGTTTGCTTAGGGTCACTGGGAAATTCTAGCCTTTATGGGACGAACTTTCTAAAGACAAAGGGAGCAGCTAGGACATGAATTGCAATTGAAAGCCAACGGAAATGGGGTGTCAGACCTTCAGTTCTTCTCTCAAGAATTTTCCGGAGGATTTAGCAACACTATCACTATTAATTTCATGGAGACACAAATGTCTGGCTGTCAGGGCCCTGAGTGGACCCTTCTCAGGGTTCAGGTGCCAAGGCCAGGGTCAGTGGGAGGCTGCTCCAACCTGTGGTGGTCATGGAGGGCTCTCAGCAGTTCTGGGGAGAGATCATTTTCAGCTAAGCAAGGCACTTTGATGCTTCCAGAGCTACCACCATGCAACTCTGTAGGACTGTCACATCTTTGCATCCTACACCTTGGCTATGAGCCTTGTTTGTGGGCTTCAGGAAAATTCCACTGTGCTGTGAGGACATTTGTTTCAGCACAGTGGCATTTTTAAAAGGGCCAATTTACTGTTCTGAGCAGGTTTGGATTTATGTGCAGAGAAAGAACAACTCCAGGGCAGTGAGATACCATCCACCAAGCAATTCGAGATCAATTCCCACCAGCGACTTGGGAGAAGGCATTTTCGAACAAACAACTTACCTGCCATGGGCATTTGCTCCACCTTTCTTCTGGATTCAGACACACAAATTGTACTACAAAAACCATGACTATAACATATTTTTGAACAAAGGTAGGCACTTGCTTCAAAGCATTGAATGTCTAACTGACAATGAGGTCTGACTGTTGAAGCTGTACCCAATAGTCTTGGGAAGCACCGATAGCTGTGTTGAAGGAAATTCATGACAAATCCCTCTGCTCATGCTGGAGTTACCATTGCAGTATTTCTCTGTCTTCTTTAAAGAGAAAGGGGAAAAATTATTTCCAAGGTAGACTGTAATGAGCACCTGTTTATGAAAGAAGAAAACACACTTTGATATGTGACAGATCAGCTCTTGGGCTGGAAATATTAGAAGTTACAAATAGTATGACCTTTGATCAAATGATCAATGCTTGTAAAAATAAGGATCTCTACGTATTGTTCCTTCTGTCTCAATATCCTGAACTGGGCTACAAGTAGAGTGTCAGCTTAGATGATCACATTAACCATTGGGTTTAAACTCTAAGAGCTCAAAAGATAAGAAAATTAAAAGTAAAACAAAGTTGCATGTAACTGAGTCTTTCACTTGTTTCATCCACATAACCATGTACACACAGAGGCACCAGGTTCACAATGGATGCACTTGGCAGTGGTGAAACCTGAAGCAAACCTGAATGAGGGAACGGTCTCTTCTTGCAAACAAAGTCTTTCCATCATTTGGTCCTGTTTGTGCTCCCAACCAAGCCTGAAGAAAATACAGAGAGTGCACCACTTCCTTTGCTGAAGGCCAATGCAAATGTTTCTGATAAATTTATCTCATGCTGCCCTGTGTAATGGATGGTTCAAGTGCCTTGGTGAGGCTTCTGAAAGGAGTGACTGTCATCGGCTGATACCCCAGGCCTGTGTGCAGACACCGTTGTTGCAAAAGAGGCAAAAAGCTAAAATAAACAGCACAATATCTGATGAAAGATGGCCGTCTCTTATCGGAGCCATTAAAATTCCAGTCTTGAAGGCAGAGTGGGCCGGATTGTCCCCTGGAATTTGCAGTCGTCATTCAGAGAAGTGTGCTATTCAATAAAACAGTAACTAGTCCGGGAAGTGTAAAATACATTTTTTATTACAGTGCTGTATGGCTGCCTATTCTCTGATTGATGCTGTATGACAACATCTTGCTGATAAGAGCACTCATGAGTGCTGACTTAGCTTGGTTGGGTTGGTCTGCTCCTGCTTCCTGGGAGAATGGTTTTGGATGGAAAACCAGACTTGCTTTGTTTGCATTACCTGAGTAAACCCAGCCTTGTAAACAGACTTACGTGAGGCCTTCTGTGGAAGGTAAATATCACTCGTAAATCACAAAAAGCTGCAGGATATATATTTCTGGCTCTGGTATAAGCCAGCAGAAAAGAGGAAATTCACACCTGGAACTTTAAACCTCGGCTGTTGTCATTTTGCTCTGTACAAATTCATTGCACAAATGAGAAATCACCCTCTCCAATTATGTGAGCAGATTGCAGTGAGACAAAGAAAGAGGGGAAGCTGGGCATCCAGCTTTTTTTCTTTGACATTGGAAAATTCTTTTCCAGAAACGTTCAAGCTAAACTTGAGTCAGTCATATCAATTAAAGGGAAAACTTGGTCCTTACTTTAATTTTTACTTTGCAGACATTGCCTAACATCGTTTTGTTCAGAAGGACCTTCAGCATTACTGTTACACACATGTGGAAAGGCTCTGTTCTCTGGACACTTAGGGAGACATACCTTATTTTCAGGTCACTCCTGGAAAGGTGCTAAAAATCTTTCAATTGCACTTTTAAAATATGCAGCCTTTTAGTAAAGATATTCAAGTGTCTTTGAGTGCTGGTGAGTGTTAAAAAACGTACTTCTAAAGCCTGTAAAGATAACTTTTATCCCTCTAAAACCATCACCTGCACTATTGTATTAGTATACACTCTTCCCCTGTTTCCTTCCTGCCTACCCTGTAATGACTGGACTCAGTTCACTCTGAGCTTTTCACCCATTACCATGCACAGGCTGTTAAAATCATCTTCCTAGTCTGATCAGCCTTCCTACCTCTGTAATGCTGGCACTGCAAATGGTTAACGCTGTTCCTACGGTTGCTACAGAGGGTGCTGAGACAGAAGGGGGGTTTAAGGTGTATACTGGTCCAGCCTTAACTCTCTGAGAAGTGGTGACAGTATCCTGGTGATAGGACTTCTTTGCCTACTTCACATATGAAGTTTCAAGTGGTAATTGTGGTTCATGTTATCTCAGTACAATAATTGGGACCTACATCCCATGTCAAATGCTATTCAAACAGATGAAAATGCAGTCCAGAAGATTTCCTTACCATGCAGACCATCCAGAAGGCAGTTTGTTGTTATGTATAGCATTTCTGAAGAGCAGGAGATATTCTACAATTACATCCTTTTGCTGTACCGGAAACAGGTGCCATCAATTCGGCAACATTGACTTGCTTTGCTGCATAATGAGAGAACACTTATTTTGGAAAAGATCTTTTCCTGATCTTGCTGAGTTAATGGGCATTCAAACTGTCAGAACACAGCCAACGATTTAAGAAAGAGCATAATAAGAAAAAAACTTGCCCACCTATGCTCTAAGAAATCTAAGTCAAAATCCTGTGGTTTGCCAGCATTTCTTGCAGATGTCTGTTTTCCTACCAATACACAGAATCTTACCAAAAAATCACATATGCCTGTCACAGCTTAAATGAACTTAGAAATCTTCTATATGAGTTACATCAATGATTTATTTCATTCCTCTGTTTGTCATTAGTTTTCCAACCTGAGGTAGGTCTGAGGAAGCACCAACACTGAACCTTCATGTGGCTTCTCCTTACTGGAGAGCCAGAAGAAACGTTACATAATATGTCACAGATGTTCAGAA
Organism: Eurypyga helias; assembly: GCF_000690775.1. Lineage (NCBI taxonomy): Eukaryota > Metazoa > Chordata > Aves > Eurypygiformes > Eurypygidae > Eurypyga > Eurypyga helias. The sequence continues at coordinate 84,313 of NW_010243107.1, read as the reverse complement.
AGAGATGTCCTCAGACATACCAGATATGATGACCAGCCTCTGTAAATGCACTGGGTTAAACAGAAAATCTATTTCGGTGTGTGTGCACAGGGCCACAGTTTTTAGAATGGTAATTAACATCCCAAATAATACCGGTTGTGGTAGACATTACTTGCAGTAGAAGAGGGAAAGGCTTTCCTGCATAAACTCTATGCTTTTAGGATGCCAGAGGAAATCAGGAGGCAGATTTGGCCCAGGCTGAGGACAGTGTACCCCTACTGTACAGACACTACCCATACGTAGGTAATGTCACCACTTCCAGATCTGATCTGAATCGTTCTAGATGAACGATGACCATAATCACTACGAGGCAGCGGCTAATTCAAACCAGTGAAATCTGCATTTAGAGGGAGGCAAGACAATTACATAGTACAAAGATTCTTGCAGGGCATAACAGAGCTTATGAGCAGCTGGTAGATAATAGCTTTTTTAAATAAACACTTTCTAAATGCACAATCCAGATTGCACACAGCTCTTTGAATCTCAGTGGCTGCTGTTTTATTTTCCCTGCTGGTCGCAGCCAGTGGCTCAGAAAGATGGCAATGAATTGAGTGCTGCTTGCAATTAGAGAAGCCCAGGAAGATGGCATCTCCATTAGCAGGTGACCTCTCTAGCGACTAGGTTTGCTTTAAACATTTCAGTAGAAAGTGTGACACCACCCAGCACATTATCAGGACTCAGAGAGGTGGGAGGGAGGAGTCCAGAGGGATTTTTCTATGAAAATTACTTTTCCAGTCTAAGCACTCTAAGGGGTTGTGGTTATGAGCTGCAGTGTGACCCTTGCTCTCAGAACTGGCCATTTCACTCCTTTTCCTCACCTATATAGGCTAGTCCAGAATCACAAGAGACTTCTGACCAACTTTTTGCAGGTTTATTTTGGCTGAATTTAAAAATCATTGCAATTTTCACTGCTGAGATGGTTGCTCACTTTAAGATAGCATCTGTAGTTGTCTCCTTTGCTGGACCGTGTCACTGTTGTGTTAGGAGATGCTTCTGGTCCCCTGGCTACCCATTGACTGTGAACAACTACTCTCCTTCTGGGGTTCAGGACAGTCAGTTCTGTACAGAAAAGCTCCCCAGACACAGTATGTTGTTAGCAACAAGCACAGAAGCCTGCTCAGGTGAGAGAACTAAGGAGAGTTCAACAAATGCACTCGTTGACTGGAAGGACCATGTCCAGAGCAATAGCTGGCAGGACCATGCAAAGAGTGCCTCATGTTCTTACTTGCTGTGAGCACTCAAGTTCAGTCTGATCAAAGCAGCAGGACTTTGGGGATTTTTTTCCAGCTGGGAAGTATCACTATTTTCTCATAAGCCACATGAATAACCTTTGCTTTGGTATATCCCCTCTGAACATCATTCATCTGAGTTGAAGGAATCAATCAGAAGCACAGGTGAATGGCCAGATGGACAGGTAGACTTCTTAGACTTGTGTGGGTGGAGGAGTATCGAGCACCTGAAACTCAGCCCCTTCTGTAGTTGTCAACATTGCCTCTTAACACAAAAGAGCTGAGCCCTATAGCATGTCCTGCTCTCAGACAAGGACCTTGCTTTTCGTGCTTACAGAGAAGAGGCTTTCCCAGGGTGAGGAGGTGCCCATTCTGAGACCTATTGGCTCTCCTGAGAAGTAGAGACAAGAATAAGTAAGAATTGAGAGGGAAAAGTCAAACCCAAAATCTTTATTAAAAAATATGCCACATTAAAATAAAGGCAATCCCACACCATTCCAGCTGTACAAAATTTGGACCCTTAAGTTTTTTTCCAAGTACAGATATTAATAGCAGAGACCAGCATTTTTGATGTAATTCTTTTTATGTAGAACAATATGGAGAGTCTGCTCTCATAAACACAGTAGGATGCAAACAACCAGAGGCAACTTCTCACAGCAGCAGATCTTTCCCAGCCAGCTCTCCAACCTCTTGGGCTTCTCCCAGGACAGGCATCTGTGCAGCCTGACTGTGTTGCAGCTCCCCTTCCCTGCCCATTTCCCACATGCTGTGTCTCTCCTTCCCCACCTGAACTGTCTCTCATCCACCCACACATATTCCTTTCCCAAAATAATACCCAGACAAAGCCAGGCTTCCCACAATATTCAAATTCCTGAGCTGCCTTTGTTTTGGGTGGAAACATGTGCTTAGCAGTCTATTGCAGTATCTTAAATGAAGGACAGTTTTCTGCAAGACATAATCCAGTTTACAGTACACCAGTGTGCTGAGAGGCTACATTCAGGCCTCTGCCTTAAATGTAAGCCCTCATATGTTTACGCAATACTACAGCTAAGTGCCTTATCGCAGCACTAATACCAACGAAGTCTACCAAAGTCTGCTGTCCTGTTTCTTTGAATCTGCCAGCCAACACAGACAACAATTGTATTTGCAGAAATACTGTCCGGGTCCTGCACCAGTGATAAAGAAAAAAGCAGAAGAGCTGCATGAGAAAGAGCAAATGGGAAATACCTGTGAATCAGTGCTGCACACATCCTCTGCCACATGGCAAAGGATTTCCTCTTCACCACCTCCTCCCAGCTAACAAAATGGCCAAGCATACAACCAGGGCAAAATCATCTGCACCTCAGGGTGGAAAATGAGTACAAAACCCCACCTTCTCTTCTTTTACAGGGTTTTATGTCAATCGGGCACAAGACCATGAGGCCTCTGAAAGGTAAATGTGAATTACGTGAAGTTACAGTAGCTCCCACCTATGCCTGAACACTGATAAGAGGCTAAGGTATATAGAGTAAGTACTTGCTGCTTTGTCTCTGCAGCTGATGAGGTCTGTGGTGGCAGTGGAACTGAGCCCTGTTCTTACACATTTTCTCCTGCCCTGTATAGGCCACTCACCACCACAGATGTCCCACAAAGGCAAGCCATGTAGCTTTAAAAAAAAACAAGAGGACATGAAAGAGATGATATTAGAGCAGGCTGCAAAGTGCAAGGGGAAAGTTCCTTATCACACAGGTAGGAGTGTGGTGGGTCATTTGCTTGGCGCCTGTGACTGCAATGCCCTGGGGAATTCTGCTAAATGCTATCGTTCTGCAGCAGGATTTCTCCTCAGAGCCCCATAAAAGAGGCCAGGAAGTTACATGCATTCCAGGGCCAGCAACTGTTAAAGTACAGCACAGCACTGATGCCCTGGCTAAAGGATTCCAGAAGGGGGATGTTAGTGAAGATGGAGATCCTGCCTGTACAGATGAGCTTCACAGATGGTGACTTTTATCCATTAGAGGACAGCAAAAGCAGTATATAGGCACACAGGCCAGGCTGAATGACTGAAGCCAAAAATGTTTGTGTCACGTGATCAGTGTCAGTGCCAAAGGGCATGGCTTGACAAGTTTACTTGCTCAGTTTTTTGGGTGGTCTGCCATGAAGTCCAAAACCATCCCCTGTAGATGCATAGATGTGTGGCCTTCAGGTACAAGACACTTTTCCAAGCTGGGTCAGTCAGTGTGATCCTACTGCGTAGCTCCTTTCAAGAAGCAGTAGCACCTACACGCAACCTGTGAGAGCAGAATCAGGAGTCTGGGAGGAGTCGTGTTTTTTCTGTTAGATATTTGAAATACTGTATTTCTCTGAAACGAGGTTGGAAAATGCAGCCAAGGAGCAGAAGGAAAAAGATGAGGATCGTTTTTTCTTTAATATGTCTGTGTCTGTCAAGATCAGCTGAACATGAAGACTTTGGAGAGGTAGGACTTTGGAAGTAGCAATGAGAGCCACTATAGACACTTAATAACAATATTTTTAATACCTCAGCTTGGGTATAAAGTGTAAGAGAAATGACAAGACAGGTAGAAGAGACTGGCTTGGTCTCAGCCCACTTCAAAGAGAGCATGAAAACAGCTTGAGTCTACACATACATCTCTCTAATTCATTTGAGTATGGGAGTTCAGCCCCACTCTGCTAAAATATTACTTCAGTGCTCAGGAGCAGAATCTGTATTGCATTTTGGAGCTATAAAAGTAGCTAGGAATCAAGTCTTGAGAAGATGCCTTCTTATAAGCACAAGCAAAGGGGCAGAAGTGATTTTATCAAGATAAAGACTGAGGATGTAAATCTGCAGTGAAAGGGAAAATGGAGAAAATAAAAGTTTTGTCTGAAAATGGGTCTCATTCCAACATAACCAATTCCATCCTGACCCAGCATCAGAAAGTGGTTAAATGAATCCCAGCTGAAGTGGGAAGCAGAATTGTTCAGGTTTAAGGACATGTCTTGGCACCGTGAGGCACAGGGAATTCACATCGGGGTTTCAAGGGAAACCCCTTTCTTCATATGTCCTGTTCCAGCTCAGTGCAACTCATGTTGATACTAGGAGTTAGGAGCAGTAACAAAATGATGGTTGGTGTTGCACAGGAAATAAGTTACAGGGCTCTGTTCCTACCTTTGCAGGATATATCTGCATATAGGTGCATGCATCTTTCCAAAGGTACCTATAAATAGATAGACACATAAGACTTCATTTCATTTAGCCCACTCTTCTATTTTTGGTGATCTCCAGAGGATACATCCTGAAAGATTAATTTGTATTCTGACAAAAAATCAGAAGATCTCTCCTGATTGTCCCAAACCCGTGGTGACAAAGCAGCAGCCCCAGACTCCAGGTCCCTTGGCTGCATGGTACCGCTCAGGCAGGTGTTGTGGGTGTGAGACAGAGGGCTCTTGTTCACCGTGGACTCCTTTGGCCTCCCAGCCTCCTGCAGCTTGAGCAGGGGGAGGAAAACACAACCACCGCTGGAACAAAATGTCCTTGTGAAAACAACAGATCTTCCTAAATTTAAGCATTTGCTAATTAAGGCTATGCCTAGGAAACAAGACCCTTTCTTTCTAGTCTCCGTAGGAACGCTCAGTCACGCTTCCTTCCTAACCCATGCACTGCATGTCAGCATGGACTAGCAAGCCTTAACGTCTGGCTCAGCCTTTTTAACCAGCACAGTGTTTGCCTGAAGTGTGCAGAGTTTTTTTTTTAAAAAAAAAAACAACGAAGTGTTTGTTCTCTTATTTATAGACACAGTTAACAAGAAATTCAAGTAATCATTCTACCTTTCCTGTTTATCATGTGTTACAATGGGAAACCTGGGATGCTGAGAACTGTCTGCATATTCCTGGAAATCCACAGACCTTTGCATGCACTCCCATAATATTTGACTAAAACTAGAACTAAAAGGTATGACCATGAAAATGTTCTTTATAAGAGATGTTGGTCTCTTTTTTTTTTTTTTGTTAGGAAATCTGGACTATTCAATTTTACCTCAGACCGAGGTTTTCCCTGAGACTCCAGTCAGAAGCTAACTTGAAATCTTAAATGACATTTGAGGTCTTGCTTGCAATTTGATGGCTGGGAATCTGACCAGCCTAAAATAACTGTAAAGGCCACTCCACCCCGCGCTTCGGGCACTATGTAGGAGTACCTGGGAGCTCCTCACCTCTTGTCCTTGCAGCTGCTTGACAGCCTGTCAGCTGCTTGCAGGCAGACTTCTGGCAAGCTGTCTGGATGCTTGGGGTACGACAGGGAGCTGCTGGGTTTGCTCACTCCTGTGCCTGAACCTTCTCTGGACCATTCCTTCTTGGCGTGCATGGGCCCCATGGGGAGGCCAGCTGTGGGACACACAGCCAACCTGGCACTGGTGGACAACCTTCAGGTGTCATGTTCACTTACCACTAGGTCCTCTCCTCACAGCAAAGATGAACCATGGTGTTCAGGGTAGTCGATAATGCCGGCATTGTGCTTTGGGGCTCCATGGCTCACATGTGCCATGGACAGCGAGATCCTACACCTGCACCAGCAGTGACTCCTGCATGTAGCTCCAGAAGCCATGGTGTGATCACCAGTAGTGACAGAGATGCCTGCTGACAGGCAAGGCAGCTCGTCTGCCTTAAGCTCTAATGCAGAGGAGCTCTGCATACGCCAGCAATAGTCGTTCTTTGGCCAGGATGTGCTGGATTTTCCTTCCTTCAATGCACATTTTCAGAAAAGACTGTGTGCCCTTTTTCCCAGGTACCTTCATTCATTCTTCTTTTTCCCTTACTAGCGAGGGGAATGGCTTTTTTGATGGCCTATCTCGCAGTAGCAGTTCGGTTAGCATCTGGGAGAAATCCTAAAGAAAAAAGAAAACAAATCCATTCCAAGAAGCAGAGCTTGTGTAACGAGTATGGGTTCTGTAGCTGCTCCCTGACTAGGATTTCAAATCTGTCTTAATAACACAGTGACTGGAGTATATTTGCATTTTATAAAAACAAAATGTGAAATCCTAGCCTAATGCTTTGAAATCAAATCTAACAGCTCACAAACTCCCTGTGTCACGCTAATCTGAAGGCTCTGCCTACCATAAACATTTCTGAATCCACAATTGCCTTTAATGTTGCCTCTGCCACACTTCAGTGGAAGAAGAGAGAGGAAAAGCTCTCTCTGCAGCACTGAAAGTAATCAGCCTTAGAATAATCAGCCTTATGTAATCAATCTTAATTGCAAAAATATTTGTAAAAGAAAAAGGATAGAGTAGACAACAGGATTATCTGGACATTGGATTTTTGAATTCTATTGTCTAGTTAAATTAGCCAATTCCCTCTATCTTTCCAATGACAGATTTAGCCAATTAACTTGACCAATAAACTTTATGATGTGTAGATTAGGATTTCAAAATTGATTAAACAATGTTTAGGAGGTAAGTACAATTAAGCCACATCACAATCCTGATGGTATTTGTAATTAACTTGGAGCTTCAGCTTGAAAGACCGAAGGCCAGATGCTCAGCAAAGCACAGCTGACAGTAAGATAATTAAGTTATGTCACATGATGCTAGCTCCTGCTTGGGCTTAATCCAGAGCCAGAGCCTTAGGTTAGAAGAATTACTCTGATCATACACTGTGAAAGAACACCTCTCTCTCAGGCTGTAGGTGTCAATCATGATATGCACCCTTGCCCCCTGAATCAGCAAAATCAGTATGCAGCAGAGAGAAAGGGCATTGGCGTTGAGTCAGGCCAGAAGCTCCTGTCCTCTGTGGAGCCTCTGAGAGCACTTGGTAGCAGACACTCGGGGACACTCCTGACAGCTGATTTCAGTGGGACTTAAAATTAAGGACTGGCTTTTTGATGTAGGGGTCTAGACGCCAAGGAAGTAAAGGCCCAGGGTGCACGGGCAGAGACAAATGCAAACATCAAAAATTGAGACTTCTGCTGCTTTGCCCTTTGCCATTTCCTTCAGGGAATTAAGATTAATTTTAATTAATAAGATTATGATCTCATCTTAAAAGGCTATGAAGCTGTAGAACTTAGTAGTTTCACATTCAGTGGCCTGTGGAGGTCATTCCCACAAAGTCCTTGAACACCTTAAAATCTGTGAGCAACTCTGAGGAGAGTAGAAAACATTATGGACCCCAAACAACATGAAAAGATAGTCACCACATACAACACAGAAGTTGTAGAAAACTGCCATTTTTTAATGGATACTTAGCAAACTAGAGGCTTAATGATAAAGATTGTTTTGTGGCTGCACTCAATTATTTTTAGAAGGCAATCAGCATTTTTTCCTTTGTCCCACAGAAGCTGTTGAGATCTACATCTTAAGCACCAGAGAGATGAGAAGTTGAGAAAAGGGCAGGAAACATTTGTATAGCACATCTGCAGAAAAAAAAAAAAAAGTGTATTTTTCCTTGATTATATTTACTTGTCTGCTTACAAAGTTTGGGATTCACCTTGTCCAGCTTTGTATATCCAAGAATTATCTAAGTTTCCCTTATAAAGAGTGGAGAAAAATAAGCACCCCAGAGGGCAATATATCCCAGCTATGTTCTGTGGCCGAGCTCGAGTGGGGTGACTCACCCTCGGAATATGGCTATTTCTTTCTATAGAGAGAAATTTAAGGATAAGCTTTGACTGGGATGACCAGGTTTGCCCCAGTTAGTGGGGCAATCTCCACCGAAAGAGACCAAAAATGTGAGGATTTTTCATGAAGAACAAGTGATTAAAGACAGTAGGAAACTGGGAGGGAGAACAGAGCCCTGTTGTAAGAGTTAGAGCTCATTTACATTTATCTTCCCATTCATTTGCTTGTTTGCAGCATTTAACTGCTATGTACCAAGACGCAGGCCAGATCCTCACTTCTTGTTGGCTAAGCAAGCTTTTGAGGTGAAAGGGATTTTTTTTGAATAAGGATAGAGATAATACTAAGAATGCACATCTGGATTTCTTCCCATTAGAAAAATAGGAATGAACAATCTTACTTATCCTTTGCTACAACAGATGAATGTCATCACCCACTAAAACCTACCTACAACAGGATGAGTAAAAGAATTACCAGTCTTTGAGCCAAGCTTGGACAATTATGTTTCTGGAAGTAGAAGTGGCTGGTTTGGGATTAATGGTGCATTCTGCACCCTTCAGCTTAACATGGGAAATGGGAAAAAGTTTTTTGGAAAGCAGCATTAGCCTTGGGCAATACATGCATTTGAAAGGCTCTGTAACATATGTGCCTTTGCCGAGACCTTTCTTATCCTATTTACTCAGAACAGCTTGATACTTTCTTCTTTTTATCCCAGCTCATTCTCACTTCTGCTTTTTCCTGCTGCATTCTTGCAGTGTGTTATGTTGGACATCAAGCAAGAAGAAAATTATTCTTCCAACCACGAGACTGCTTGATGTCTGTCCATTGTACCTTCCTTGTCTTCTTCTCATGATTTCCTGTGCACATGTGACTTCAGTCTCCAAAGCCTTTTTGGCATCATGAGATCTCCACCTATCCTTAATCATGCTCCTTTATGGTGTTGATTTATTTTAAACACACAACAGTGATGCAAGCTTCTCTTCATCTCTTCCGTAGAAAATTCCCTCTGGATATCCATGCTGGAAAAGTATTTGTTTCATGATAGCTGAAATCCATCTGTGGCCTCTAAAGAAGACGAGCCTACTCCTATGCAATAAAACTAGTATTTCAAAGCCCTTTGTAACTGATTTCACAGAATCACAGCAGGGAGAAATTTAGATCCATTGGGTTTATCCTACTCAAGAGCACAGCCTGGTGTAATTTGTTTATTGGTTTCAAACCACTGGTGTAATTTGTGAACCTGTACTTTACGTATTTATCCTGAAAGACTTTGCCCTACCCCACTCTGACTGTGTAAGAAAAGCTCATTGTTTCAAAGGCAAAACTACTAATCAGTGCTATTTTCATGGGGGAAAAAAGCCATTCTAAGTAATCCCATTTTCTCATTCTGATTTGAATAAATTTTCCAGCTGAAGGCAACCAAATTTGCTTCTGGGCATTCCTCTGTGTTAGTAAGTTGTGTGGATGTAGGTGACAGGAGGGTTGGTCTATTCTTTCTAAAGGTATTCACTGTCAACTCCCCTCCCTTACCTGTACGGCTGATTTACAACGGAGTTGCCTGCAATAGCAAGAGCCTGATGGTGAGCTCAGAAGTAGCTTATGGCCGACGTCCTCGGGTATTTCTGCTGTGGAATACTCCTCTGTGTGACCACGGAACTACTGTATTACACTGAATTCCCAGTTAGCGTAAATACGCATCTAAGTGACATTTCTTTCTTAATCCTGTTGCTCTGAGTTATTATACCTTCAAAACTTAAGACTTGCACACATATTTTGCTGTTGCCCTTTTAAGGTGTTGGTTAAAATAAAGTATGTGTGAGGCAGAATAGCAACTTTCAAGTTGTTATCTATTGACAAGGATTAAGATGGACGTTTAATCTTAGAGACCCAGCTATGCTCAGCAGATAGGCACAGGCTGACTCCGACAAGCAGGCAGTGACTAACGCAGGATTTCTTTGTGCTATGAGAGCAGCATCATTGTTGAAGGTAGAAATGTCCAAGGCCAGGCTGGATAAGGCTTTGAGCAACCTGGTCTAGTGGAAGGTGTCCCTGCCCATGGCAGGGGGCTGGAACTAGATGGGCTGTAAGGTCCCTTCCAACCCAAACCATTCTGTGATTCAATGATTCTGCCTGCCCTGCTCTGCTCAGTCTGCTATGTGGTAAAGATCTAATGCAATCAGACAAATGCAAGTCAACCTTTGCAGCAGATCCAAGGTAGAACGTTGGCAGCTTATATTTTGGACAGAAAGCATAGAAAATATAGAAATTTAGCAGAGGGATATATATAGAATGGGCTGAAGGTGACATTGGTCAGAGATATTAAAGGAAAGGGCATTTTGCTGCACTTTCTGAACTGACATCAGCGTAACCCAAGGGCCCTGTCAGTACTGCCTCCCATGATGGAGAGAGGGGATGCTGGGTCCAGAATGTGTACTCTGGTGGTCCCCATGCCCAGGGCATCACCAACAGCCAATGACCCAAATCCCAGGGACCTTCAAGAAAAACTCTGCCGTGCTGCAGAGGTCCACGAATGTTGGCACTGACCCCTTATTGTTAAATGCTTTGGGACACCTCAAATATGAATAGAGCTATATAAAATTCAATTCTATTGTAAAGAAAACATCTGTCATGAATTAAGGCTACGTTTAGCTTTTGAGTTGTGGACGACTGTCCAGTAGGGAATGAACAGAAAACCCATTTAACTTTAAAATGGAGATTTGTCTTCTCTTTCCCAGAAAACAAAACCCCAGGGTTTTTAAATCTATAAACCACATATAGCGTATCACCCAAACAATTTCTTTTGAGGTTTGAAAAACCCATTGCTGCTAATTATTGGTTATAGATGGCTTGAAAGAAAAATGTTAGTTTAATGCTGGGTTTAATTAAAATGCCTTTAATAACAGTCATGAATTTTGCAGCACAAGTGCTAAAAGGCCAAATCCTGCTTTTGCAGTGAATTGAGTTCAGAAGAACTAGATGAGCAAGAAGTCCAAGCCAGATTTGGGGCAAACTTTGCAAAACAGTTTTGCTTTTAATGTGCCTGAAGTCCGCTTTCCCAATAAGAACATTCTCTGGAAAGGAACAGATTTACTGCTTGAACTTTATCATTTCCTCTTCTACAAAACAATAGGAGAGAAAAGGAACCTTTCCAATTTTTCACCCATTTAATTAATAAGACATTCTTTGGCATATGACAGGAAAAATATGTGATGAATGTACTTGATAGGTTATGATTAATAGTGGTCTAGGGAGGATTTAGAGACATGAGACGCCCCATAAACACAGAATTAATACCAAAGTGAACATTTTTATAATGTCCATTTTGGCACTCTCCTGACCTAAGATGTTAGTAGCTTTATGTGTCATTTAATTAATGCTGTAAAAAAAATAAAATGCAAACAGCCCTTTTCAAACCATAACAATTCATTGCATGACTTATGTGGGTTTGAACTGGCACAGTTAGTCAAAACATTCCTAGTGCCACTTTATTTCCATAAACCATTTGTATTGTAAACTTTACCAGAAATTTCTGTGCCAGGTTTGAAGAGTTCAGGCAGAGGGCACTTTGAATATAGGGGCGGGATGTAGCCTGCTTATCAAAATTATTTAATAATGTAATTGGTAATAATTAGAGAAAGGGAAGAGAAGCTACACCAATGGTATTTCTAACTTATAACCAGAGTCTGCAACTAGATATATTTCAGGAAAAAGTAAGATCTCTATACAGGTCTGAAAATACTGGTCCTGGCTTACTTCTCACACTGGTGGAAATGATAAATGATCTGTGGTGTTAAACCAAAATAGTATAAAAATAAAGGGAACATTTGGCCCATTGTCCATCTCTTCCAATAAAGGTGACGTAGATGATGCCTCCTACTTGGTACTCTCTGGAAGGGTCCTCAGTCCAGGGCTCCTTTGGGTACTCTGCTGAGCTGATGGTAGGGGCAGTCAACCATTGAAGAAAAGCCAGCTGACATGAGGATATAGAAACAGAAGGATGAAATTATACATGCTGAGTGGCTGCCACTAAAGAGTAAAATGCAGGAGCAGTGTATTCATGCAGGATGAAAGGCCAGGCCAGAAGGAGTTGCTTGGTTTGAAACCCTGAGCGAGTAGGGGAGTTGAGCTGAGGAGAGCAAAGACGACAGACAAAACGCTGCATGCGCCACAGGCCCTTTGTTTCTGAGCATCCAGACCTACAGCCCACAGTTATAAACCAGCAATATTCTCATCAACCTTCCCCAGCCTCCAAAAGAAACAATGGAAGGGAGGAAAAATGGAAGGTTAATATTGAAAGCAATCACCCAAGTGATGGCACTGTTAGAGAAAGGACTGTGTCTAGTCTGGTTACTAAACTAGTCATCATTAAGGGACAACTGAATTGTCCTGGTCGACCCTCAAAAAAAAAAAAAAAAAGAAAATTAGAATATGTCGCTGAGGATCTTAAAACACAATTCACCAAAAATATAAGATGCTTTATTAAGGATGAGAGAATAGGGATATTGAATGGTTTGTGATGAAAAGATGTATTTTTAGAGAAAAATGAGGTGGAATAACATTATATGCTGTGCTGTAAGCAATCACATAGCGTGGATAAAATCATACAGAGTACATAAATACAGTATACAATACCATGCAAAAATATGGGATGAAAAATAAATATTAATATTAAGGGTAAGGTCCAGGTTTTCCTGAGTATGATAACAGGCAATTTTCTTTTTCAACTAAGATAAAGTTCATTGAACAAGAGGAGACCCTTAATTAGACTTTGTTTTTATAAGCGATAAGAAAAAAACCCACCTTGTTTCAAGTGGATCACGGGTTGATTCAGTTTAACTACAATTTAAGGATAAACAAAGGCAGTTTTGTGATTAAGGTTTTAGATTTCAAATGGATAAAGACTGAAAAATGAAGGTATCTAATTAGTGAGCTATCAAAAGAAATCAAGGACCTGACTGAAGAGGAAAGAGAGTTAGTCAAAGTCAAAGTGATAAAGTCTATCTGGAATCTGTATCATAAGCAAAAGAAAATACTTTGTAAACTTGTTGGGAAGGACTCTGGACAGAAAGAGGTAAATAACTGCCTTAAAGAATATATCGAGGTTTTAGAAAAAGCCTTCTCAGGAAGGAAAAATTGAATGATCAAGAAAATTAGCTACATTAGATGTCAAGAAACATACAGGTAAAGTGAGAATCAATGAAATTCAAGCTGAATTACACCTTGGAAAAAAAACCCAACAAAACAAACAACAGAAAACCTGGGACAATAAGCAAAAAGCTGTTTAACCATATGTATAAAAGTAAAGAAAAAGTAAAGCTCCATTGGAGTGAAGATGGTGTGGAAATCAGTGGTTATCCAGGTACAGTTTCAAAACTCTGCTTGTTTTTAATAAAAACAACAAAATAGGAAAATGAGGTAGGGTGAGTAATGAACATGAGACCCTGGAACTGGAGATACACTCAGTTGAAGTTGAGGCAGAAATCTCTGGCTCAGACAATCTCCCTCATGGAACTATGAAAAAGCTGGCACGAGAAACTGAGGATTGGGTAATCATTTTTATACTGATTATGTTAAATTGGCATGGTGCATTACAGTTGTACATAGCTAAGTAATGCTGTTTCGTGGGGAATGATGGAAATAGCCCACCGACAACCGGAGGCTAACCCAACATGAATAGTATAGAAAATCTAAGAATAAAGTTTTGGAAGAAAGTATATGTAGAGAGAAATAAAGAGCAATATAAAATGCGCTATGAATAAGCAGGTCTGTGTCTTTGGTGATAAAAATGCTTTCCATTTTATCTGGATTTCAGGTAAACATTTCACACGGAGCCGTAGGGAAAAAGGTTACGTTATGTGCAGAAGCTGAGAATTAGTATAATAACTATAAGGTCAGTGGGGAACTGCCTAAAGGGCAGCTCACAACAGGTTCTGCTGAAAGGGAAATTATCAGGTGGGAGGAAATCTATTGTTTGACGGATTGACCTTAGGACCCATTTACTTAACAGTTTCATTAGTGACCTTGGCACGGAAAATAGTAGCAAACGAGAGATATTTACTGATGACATAAAACTGGAAAGCATGAAAGAATTGGAAAGAAAGAAATGGATAACCTTAGGGGCTGGCATACTAGAAATGATATCAGGTGTAACCGAACCAGGAACACGGGGAGGGCAAGGACACAGGTCTACTTCCCCCAGTCTGCTGCTGGCTAGTTTGGACCTTCAGACACATCTAACTAGGGTTAAGCACATGGATACAGCTCCAATGTAGGCCATCTGCCTCCAAGCCATGAATTTCAACTGGAAATAAATATCTGCATATGAATGGGCTGCAGGATGGGTCTGTGCCGTCAACAGGATGTATCCATGGACAAACGCAGCAGCAACTTCTGTGGTGAGTGTATAGGAGAGGTACTTCCATCAGCAAAAGGAACATGGTAGTGCTGTGTGAGAGGCTGTGGGAAGTCCACAGAGGGAATACTGCTTTCTTCCCTGTTCATCTCTTTATCAAGAAAGAATCACTGAAGCTGAAAACGAAAATAATGTGTCGAGAGACTTCTCAGAAGAGTGGAGACACTGCTTCCTGAGAAAATGTAACAGGGCTTGTTTAGGTCAGCAAGGTGAAATTTGAGAAGAAAGAGGATTCTTTTCTCCAAGTACAGTGGAGGTGGAGAAAGGGGATCAGAGAAAAAGAGCTATTTAAGCTGAAGGACAGCTCTGGCACAGGAGCTGCATACACTGCTTCCTTCTCAGAGTTTTTGAAACAGTTTCCCAATAGCAATATTTGAAGGAAAAAACCTCACTAGCTTGTTATTAATCAGTTTATGCAGTGGACATCACATCCGCCGGCTGCCTGACATAGCTGGGCAGAAGTTCTGTTCTAGTCCCATGCTCTGAAGCTGCAGCCACCAGCACCTTGCCACCTGAGGTTCACCTGCAGCTTTTCTCTGACAATATCAATACAGCTGATTCCGCTTGTGACCAATCATCATAAATATCTGGATGCTTTGAAAATACTGGCTTTGAAATAAAGGTGGGAGACCTGCAGAGTGCTACCTCCACACTTTTGGACAACTAGGCTTGCTGTGGGGGTTTTAAGAGTTAACCGAGCTCAGAAACGCTGAAGTTGAAAAAAGGAGCAGGGAGGGTGTGGGGCAGGAGGGAGAATTGTCAAAAGAAGGCAAGTTAGGGTAAGACCTTACTGAGCCCTGTCCTTTCAAATTTCCTGTGCTTGACACATCATCAGGATGATGTCAAAGTGACTTAACCAGCTATGACACTTCATTCCAATGATGTGGCCAAGCAGAGGAAATTTGAAAGGATGTGGCTTATGGTACTGAAAACAATCGTTTAGAGAAATGCATGACTGCTGTTTTTCAATTTAAATGAATTTTAAGCCCTTTCTCCCATCTCCTAAACACATATTGCACCACTTGGAGTATATGCATTGCTGCTGAGCTTGCCAAAGTTTGTTAAAATGGCTTTACTGTGATTAAAAGGCAGCCCCTAGTTTTGAAGTGGGGATTTCATCATGTTTTCTGTTGTGTATCATAGTATCTATGGCACTGCATGCATAACTACTAAGGATAAATTTTTTTTTTTTTGTTATTGTTGCTATTAATTTGAATACTATTAACTTGTAATAGTAACACCAAGCAAGCATGAGCCCAGAAGTCAGAAAGCTTTCAGCACGCTTGCCCCCTCGTGTGCCCACTCACTTTGTGGCCCTCCTCCATATGTGTGGCCAAGCAGTTGGTGCTGGGGGTTATAGGCAATCCCCACCTACCTGGCCAAATACTGTATGTAGGCATGCATCTCCTGTATGTAGGCAACTCTGAGGTGAGCACATTCCTCAGCAGCTACTGGCCTGGCCAGGCCGTTGCCTGCAAGGGCAGCTTGCCTTGTCTCATGGCCCCCACCCTGCAGCAATCCCCACTGTCATGCGGAGGATGGGGAGACAATGAACACAGCAGGTTGCTGGAGGTAACAGATGTGGTGGAGAGATGCTGTTGTCTCCATCTCTCCCAGATCCTCCTTGAGAACTTTACATTAAAGCTTCTGCTCAACCTTGAGGAGCGATGTGCCTCGTGACAGCATGGCATAACATTTTCCAGAGCACTGAAGGCCTCAGAAGCATCATTTTCAAAGGAAAGCTCATTTTCAAAAATGTCTTAGCCATGAATAGGCTTCAGTAACCTGAGTCACTGTTACAGCAGTATCTGAGTTCCCAAGGTGCATCTGAAAACTCTAGCTGTCCCTTCATGGATAACAGGAGAGAGCAGATTGTTCAAATGCATACTTAGAGGCTGTACAGTGTTTTGGGATACTTAGCCCGGATCTGGGTGCAATAAAATAATTTCTAGGAACAGAGGGACTGTTAGACCCCCAAAAAAACATATCAAAGGACATCTGCTATATCACTAAAAAGAACTGGTTTCTTCTGGTCCTGAACAAAAAGGCAGAAAAAAAAGATATATTATAAAATGTTGAGTAGTAAATTAAAATAAAACAAAGAACAACATTTATTTTTGAAGGTGGAGGAAAAGGGAGAATGAAATGCCCAGAAAATTGAATACTTACGTAAATCAGTCACTAAAATACACAGTAACTATAGCTGTTAAAGAAGTCTGGGGACAAACATAGCTTCAGTACATTTACTCTTCTTAGTTAAAACCAGATAGCTGCTATTTAAAGAATGTGAATCCTTTCTTTGCTTTTGCCAATCTTTCTTTGTTAGATGCTGGTTTACAGTTTCAGCTTTGGCTGCTGTTTTAAGCAAGCAAAGCCTAATCTTAAACATGGTACGTAATATTTTCTGGCAAGTCTTAAATCCTTGAATTCATCTTATCTCTATGGTGACAAGCCTACATTTGGAATAAAGTATCAAGGCTTTTCAGAGTAGAGGCAGTTTCAGATAAAAGCTGGTGCATTTGATTTATGGCTGTTCTCAGCTTCTATCATTTGAAGAAGAAAAATGCCCGATTATTGGTTAGCAAGAACTTTTTCAGGAATAACTACTCTGGAGTAAAAAACCCCTCAACTCTATATTTATACAACCTGACTCAAAGCATTGCTAATTAACATAAAATGATAGGTGACCGCTGAAACCAGATGGACACACACTCATGTCATCTGTGTTTGAACTACCATGAAACTCCTTCTTGAGAGGAAGTAGGAGAGGAAGGAAGCAACGCAACCAAGTCCAGGACTAAGGAGAAAACATTTTTTTCCTGTGTAATAACAGTTACAAATGTTATTGACTGTCTTCCTTACTGATGTACATTCATTCCTCACATGATCTGTAGTTATGACAGTAGCCAAGAGCTGATGGCACATTTATCTTCCTCACCACAAGTGTGTGAAGTTCAACCCTTTAAAAGGACACTGAAAAGCCAATCGCTCAATAGAATGATGTTTCCTTTTGAGATCACAGCCCCATTCTGATGGCAAAGACCATCCCCTCTCTCACCAGCCGTACACCAGCAGGTCTGCAACACTCACCTGGCGTAAGCAAAGTGTCATGCTGGAAAACATGTTGAAACACGGATTTTTGTGTTTAGATAACACTGAAACTGGCTGCAGTAGTTCTTCCGGTATGTCTGAGGGAAGGGCTGCTGCTTTGTAGGCACCATGAGGATAGTGAAAATAAAAAGGATCCTGCTAAGCACGTGCAGTAGAAACCACGAACTTCCTAGCAGAACATTCAGTTCTTTTTTTCTTAGAGAATGTAACAGTATTATTTTGCAGTAATATGCTGACAGGTAATTCTTACCAAGCCTCATTGACAATTCCTTCATAAAGATGTTATAGAAGATTGTGAGGCTGACATGATGCCTTTTAAAAAGAATCCATGAGGGCAGACATTAACAGTTTTCCAAGCTTTTTCACTTCTCAACTCAGCTATGATGCTAGTTCAGTCATAAAAACACAGAGGAAACTATGTGCAACACGTTTGGTTTCAATTGTCTATTGATTTCACCCAATTTATATACATCAGATCTTTGCCAGAGAGACCGAAGGCTTTGGTTTTTACTGTCAATGCCTTACACTAAGACCTCAGACTTTGTGTCAAATATTAACTTCTGTTGGTTTTAGCCTTGTAACAAAACGAGGAAGAAAAATACTACAAAATCAGGTCCCCCAGACCTCCTTGATCTTATCTGACATTTCCATACGATGGTCCCTCTAGGTCTCATTATTCATGAACAGGGATTCATAGCATCAGTGTTTTTTCCAAATATGTCGAAGTGGAAACTAGCATTTCAGGCCCCTTAAAGCATTACAAGACATACGATGTTGGGAAAGAGGTGGAGGAGGAAAGGTAATAACAGCAGTCATATAAACCCCTGGGGAAAGCCTGTTTCCTTCAAGAAGCAACATCTTTTGTCTTTGTATGGAGCTTAATGTTAAATGAGATATTTGAAAAGAATTCCAAACTGGTCTCTCAAAGGGAGCTGACCAGATAGAAACATGTGATTTTGAAATGCTGCTGAGCTGGAAGGAAAGACAAGAGCAGCACATCTGTGGATGCAATAGAAACCAAGGAGCTTTGGATGTCTGCCTGCAGAATATCTGCTGTGTACTTTTGCTTTGTTACTTATTGCAGCCTGACACATGGGCAGGGTGCATGTAGCTATCAGGTGACACAACACTGAACTTCCAACATGAAACTGATGTCCTCACACGTACTTTTTTTTTTTTTTTAAAGAGAAAACAATACTTATTAAGAAAAAAAATGAAAAAAATTATTTTCATACTCTGCAGAAAGTTATATGCCTGCAACCACAGTGCATGACAGTTGTAGTCGTGTCGGCTTAACCCCCAGACCAAAAAGTGACATCCTGTGAAAACAAGGTTTCTTTGCTGGATGCCTCCTCTGAATTCCTCCACTTTCTCTCTTTCTCCTATGTTTATTTCCTCCTTATCTCTAATGTGATCTTGTTTCTGACCTGCTGCTATTCACATGGCCATTTTGAATACTCTTTTGGCCCATGCACAGCCTTTGGTGTCAGAAGCAGGGGGATCCTCATGTTTGCACTTGAAGACACGTGGACTGCCACAGCATTTTTAAGCCATGACAGTCTTCAACAAACACTGTAACAATTATTCCACGTGCAAACACTTTATCAAACCAGAGTTTCTAACATGGTCCTAGCTTTCCACAGCTGCCACATGATGCATAAATCACTCAGAAAACAGGTTTCTGGTAAGCTTCATAGTGACTCCCTTTTTTTTGTCAGCATTTGGGTTTCTGGGCACACCTCTGTATACAAACCTATTCCAATTAACATATTTATATTTACAAATCATGGACCCTAAAGAAAGCTGAAGAAGCTGCTATTCATAACCACAGTTTGTAGGCAGGGAAGGAAGCCATCAAAGATACCAAATGGTTATACATCTCATTTATGGCCAGTGAAGTCAAAAATAACCCTTCCTTTTGATCCATTGGGCATTGAACCAAAAGAGGAATACTCAAATAGTATTTAAAAAGCCTATTAAAAAATCCCACCCTTAAAACATTTTAATTCCCCATCTCGTCGTGGACTGTGGGCTTGCCAGAGCTCTTCTGCCACTTCTTCTTTAGTCCCACTAAATCTACTCCATTCCCTTTCAGTCAACGACACCGAACTGAGCTGTGCGCCAAGGCTTTCTAAATTACCTCTCTTCTTTGCATGTGCAGAGCAATTTCCACAAGATACGGTTTTGCTTAGTGCCTTGCATGACTGGGGATGGAACAAATGAGGAATCCTGTGAGCTTTTTTATATTAAGCCCTAATCCATAAAGATACATCTATAATCTTTATACCATCAGCCCTCTCCTTTTGATAGTAACTTAATGATGACAAGTATTCTTTTTCTGTAGGTCAAATGTACTAGGTAATGCATCAAACGATCTATCTACTAAAAAAGAAAACGCTGACAAAGATCATTGTTACAGGTGAATCATAGGAACAGCAAATTCAATCCAGTCACTGCTGCATGTAATTACTGCATCAAGGATTCTAGATGCCATGCGGGAGTACTGTTGTCCTAGTTGGACAGCCTTTTATTGAAGGTGGGAAATGAAATCAGGCTGATCTCTTTTACATCAAAAAGCTATATTAGTCGATAGGAAGCAACAAGATAATCTCTGTCCTGTATGTAATGTCAGCCTTGACACTAGCCACTCGGCTAGGGATATTTCAGCCTTTTAAACTCAGATTGTTCCAATGTGGAGATGGGACAGATATCCTGCCTGTGAGGGAATCCAGGGCAAAGCTGGAGGGATTAAGTTTCTGCCATTTTCTCCCTTCTTATCTCAGTATAAAAAGGCCTTAGAGAGCTGGCCAATCTAAAATTACTTGAGCTAGATAAGAGCTGTAGAGCTCAGTAAAGAGAAGGTGGCACTCTGTTGGGGTGCCATGAGATGAGTGTCCAGTGCTCCATACAGGAGAGGCATGCACTCCTAATGAAGAGCAGAATTTGACAGTATGCATTGTTGTTCAGAGAAATTTAAGATAAATGAGGCACATAACCCAGAAGAAAGGTCTATGGCAGGGTTTGCTGTGTTCCCTCATCCCTCTGCCACTCTTGGGTGAGCCAGAGGCAGTGTGTGCTACTCAGCAGGATATGGTGCCACTAGCACAGTGTGGGTTCCTTATCCAGGGCACACCAAAAGCATGTCTCTCCTGCAGCCAGGGAGCTCGGTCATGATAGCTTAAACCTCCATCGCTCAGTCAACCGCACCTAAGATACCTCAGTGCAAGCTTTACCCCAAGCCATGCAAACCTCTTGGGAACCCCTTGGACACCCTTGGGCATACCAAAGTCTGTAGTGCCCTACTGACATTGCCACCGGCACCGGCATGAGAAGGATTCACAGGGGTGGGTACATGCCTGCCCCCGCTGTAACCCCAGGTGGCTCAGCAGTGTGGCGGAAACAAAACAAGCATTCGCCTTTGGGCACTGGCCATTGGTTTAATCGATGTAAGCATGCTTGCTTCTCACAAATTGACATTTCCCCACCAAGGTAGATAGACATAGAAAAAGTGAATGGCTTTGCATTAAAGAAACCATCATTACTGCTTCCAACAGATGCCTCCTACGTTATACTCCTATAGCAGGACTTATAGAAACTGCAGTAGTACGGAGCTGCCTCACTTGCCTGTGAGGAATGACAAGCAAGCCCCATGGCTTGTGTTTGCCCAGCTCCTAACTGAATCGCAGGGAAGTGACCGTCTTTGCTGGCAATTCATAACCTTGACTCTTCCACTGGAGCCAGTGTGGAAATCAGAAATGCTCTGATTTCACCAACCAAAGCTGGGTTTATGTCTTTCAAAAGATAGGTGAAAGGCCTGATTGCTTTTAGCCATGAGCCCAGCAGATGATTAATCTTTGTTACTCCAGGAAGCAGGTACAATTCCAGCATCTGCCTGGGGACATTTGTGTGCATGTTACACACCTCCCTGGCTGAACAGTCCCATCGTGTAATCATTTTATGTGAGGCTCCACCAACCCCTCCTCTTGGACCTGTTTTATTATACTTAAATATTTCAACAGTTGTTGGACACAGGAGGGGAGAATGGGTCCATATCCCTGTGGTTTCATAGCTCAAATGGATGGGAAGAGGTGGGATTTCCACTCCTACACGCAAGCCAATGCCTGAGAAAAGCACCAAAACCCTGTGAGAGTGGAGGAGAGATTTCTTCTGCTCCATTAACAACTGAATTACTTTACACAAAGCAGAACTTTTATGTTCCACACTGAAATGTACCCACAAAACACATTGTGATGGCTCCAGCTCAAAGGCAGATTAGAGCCTCTGTCAGGGAGATGAGAGGTGCAGGGCCAAGCAACCTATGGAGGACCCTCTCTAAGCCCCACTGTCACCAGGCTGTTGATGAAAAAGGAGAAAAATCTACCCCTCTAAAAAAGTGGATCTTAGGGTAAGGAAAGCATAACCATTTCTATTTTACAGCAACCACAAATTGCACTTTGTAGGGTATTATGATGATTAATTCATTGTTACCTGGTGTCTTCATGTTAAGATTGAAAGCTTTCCTACGACCCCAGAAGCCACTGTACTTACATATCTGGAAAGAATAATTTCTTCTTTTGAAGAAGTTTCTGGACTCAGAGTTTATGCTACACCAGGCTTCTGAGCAGCTGAACGCATTGATGCCTTGTGGCCTTAACAGTTATTAACTACCTTCCAGAATCTTATTGATAAAATATTAACCACATAATGTACCCTGTGTGTCAAAAAGAAATTCATTTTGACAAGTCTACTTAAAAATAAATACAGCTTCCACTTTACACAGTGCACACCTAGACTAGAAACTCCTTCAGACTCTTATGAAGGAAGTATGAATTATTCAAGATGAGCAAAATCTGATGTTCTCTGACCCTTCTCTCAGGAAGCTTTCCATGTGAAAATTCTCTTGCTTTCTGAGAGTCACTTGCTTTTTGTTCTGTCTCTTTTTTTAGATTTTTGAGAGCCACAGTTCGCTCAAAGGAATGTCATTGTAAAGTATAGGCAGTCTCAAAAATGAATGAGCAATATTATGAGACGACTTTGTAGTTTGAAATACCACTATTAAGCAAAGGAGCCTTGTTCCATATGCCACTGCAAACAGCAATTAGTTCAAGTAGAAAAGATTATGACCAGGTGCAAGTTTTGAAGTGACTTTTGGTGGGAGGAGAAAGGTCTCTCTTTTGTTAATTGTCCGTGGTAATTCATCAGGCATCTGAGGAATTTAGGGATATTCAACCTTTTGTGCTTAGCCAACAAAACACAACCTCCATGGCATCCGCGAACTGGATGGAGATACAGGGCTTATTGATGGTTGTCAGTTTGCTGAAGTGAAAGTTGACATGAGGAAGAAGCATATGTTATATTTATCTTCCATAGCACCTCTATTTTGCAGGGGCTTTATTGGAGGTTTCATTAAGAAGAAAGGCTGAATGGCCCCCTCCGGTGTGGGAACCCATGGGCAAGCTCAGACCAAGGATCTGGGGCAGGCAGCAGGCAGCTGAGGTGGCTGCAGCGGTTCCCTCGAGCCTTGCGAAGCTATAGGTGAGCTCTAGAAAATTACGGAGGGAGGGGGCTAACACAACAAAGCGTGCCCCTGGGAAGAAAGATACTCTCAAAACTTCAAAAACCTCCTTAATAGATTGGATTAACTTCTTCTAATCCTTTGAATCATGGGTAGATATGAGTTCAAAGGACTAATGTAATTTTATTATTACATTTAATCAAATGTTTAAGTTAAGAAATAGGAACTGAGCTAAGGGCAACCTTCCCTTATCATCTTCCATGA
>NW_010243107.1:0-61128 GCF_000690775.1 Eurypyga helias | reverse complement strand
AGGAATGAATTAATTAAGTAAATGTAACAAGCTTAGGGGTATAACATAGAGCAGCAGCTGAGTCAGCATGACCATTGGCCATTTACTGGGGTGAGATGTGCAGCTCAAGTACTACCAGATGATCCAATCCACATATCTTCGCAGTAACAGATAAGCCAAAAGGGATGCCCAGAGGGAAGTAGTGTCATAAATTGGCAAGGCAGAGAGTCATTCACCATCTTAAACAAAATGTTGTCATCAAGGAAGTGTGCATTTAATCCATACAGCAGAGTAGGCTGCCCTAGAAAATGAGAACAGATTTTGCAGGTTAGCTTCTCATTAAAGGAGGAATTAGTTTTGCCAGATCCAGGCATATTCTACACAACTGACTTACATCAGGTGGTGTACTCCAATCTCTCATTTTCAGGAGCCTCAGCCCAAATACCAGTGCCAAATAAGAACCCATTGGTCACAATAAGAGAGTTAAAGTACAGAGTGTGTGTTGTTGCCCTTTTCCATAGCTTCCCATAGGCAAAGACTTCTTCACAAGTACAACAGTAATGTAAAATTTCTTCAGAGATTGCACATTTGATTGTATTGTGAACCAGGAAATATTAATATATAATGAGCTCCACCATCACAATGTATGTCCAAATGGCATATGACTAAAGACCCTCCCTCACTCCCTCCCTCCCTCTCTCCCTCCCTCCCTTCCTACCTACCTACTATGGATGAGATGTGACTAAATTTCAGTAGGTTTGATTTATGCACAGCTAATTAGGTCAATGCAGTTTAACAAAGGAAATTCCATTCTATCAGTGCAGGTTTCAGCACAAGCATTTTTCCTTAGATGACAGGTAGAGCTCTTCAGAGGTGGACAACTAAGTACAGGAAGAAAGAAATTATCTAAAAAATCTGGGTAGATTATTGCATATTTTCAATTCAGTGGGAACCTAAGTGTTGCTGAAAGAAAAGTAATGTGCAACATCATTTGAATGAATCATTCCAGGGGCTAGGGATTTCTTCTGTTTGCTACAAAATCTAAGGGGGAAAGAAAAGGAATGGATACATCTGGGCTGTGTTCCATTGTCCCTTTTGACTATTTAGGTTTGAGAAAAGCATGGAAATGTCATGAAAAGCAACAGCCTCCAACCAAACCAAGCACCCACTTAGTACCCGTGAAGAGAAGGCACTGGCAGTATGCTGACTGAATGAAGTCATGCTACCCAGGTCCAGCATAAGACCAAGGGCTAGGCATATGGGAAACACACAAGAAGAATTTCCCTCTGCTTCAAGCTCATGCCTTAAACACAGACTCTAAATAACTTCTGGGTTTCCAGCTTTTCAGTTCTTCCCCAGACCCTTTTTTGCATAGATTTGTATGTGTGCACATCACATCAGCGTTAGCGCTTCCTCTGATTTCATCCTTTCTCCTACATGGTTTCTGCAGAAAACTGAAGCTGTTGACTGCATGGCCTAGACATTGCCATGGCAACGGACCGTGATGTCAGAGACACGGGATTAGGAGTTCCTGGCATCTCCGAGCTCAGGGAGAGGCCTGGCTGAGAAGGAGAAAACTCCCATCCAAACAGCTTTGACAATAGAAACGGGAATTTCAAAAGCAGCTAGCACAGAACGCTTGGTAGTAAACTATCCAGAAATAACCAGAAATTCAGTGTCAAAAATCTGTTGACTGAAGGGAATCCCAAAACAGTCAGCACGGGAGTAAGTTAGTAAAATAAATGGAGCAAAGCCAGTGTTGTGTCAGCAGTAACTGTGACAATAGAATCAAGATCATTTTACCATTTTACCAATGAAAGAAGAATACAGTTATGGAGAATTTAGCATATTTAAGTAAATAATACAATGAGTTTTTATTTCAGCTCCAATGGTAAAATCAGAGTGTAATTTGACACAGATTATTCCCTTGGACCACAAGTTCACACCAGAAAACACAATGTAGGAATTACATGTGTGAGTTCACTTGAAATAATCAGATACCTCAGCTCATATGTGTGGGAATACTGTGCAAAAGTGCAGGCAGTAACAGGGGACTTGACAACCGAAGTCCACTCCCACAGCCATTCCTTTGGAAAAGGAACAGATGTCAACAACTGAGCCAGCAGCCCAGCCTTCGGGGGCTGAGGCAGGACCCTCCCCAGCCCGTCAGCACAGCTTATCACAGCACTGGGGGTGAGCCCCCCTGCCCTCAGCCAGCTGCCAGACCTCCTTCTTGGGGCGGGCGTGCAGCTGGCAAGAGGGAATTGGGAAAAATAAAAAAGGGGAAACAAAGACAAGGTAAAAAAAAAGGGGGGGGGGGGCCCAAAGTTGAAATGAGGTAATTTTTTTTATATGAGGGTGGTTTGTAGCAATATGAACTGGTTCCTTTTCTGAGCTTGAAAAGAGGGAATGCAAAGCAAAATGCCTTGTTCCTCCTCTCCTGTCTAGTGGCATTGCTCCTTCTCAGAGTCACTATTGCAGTGGCTAACCAATCTATGTGCCTACCTGCCACATCAGGACACCTTTAAATCAGAAGAGCTCCATTTGCTTCCTAGACAGGAAGCCTTAATGACTCTCATGTTGGACAAGGATGAGATGTGATGAGCTGAAGGACATCAAGTAATATATTTTATTGGAAAACGAAATAAACTGAAGGATACTCACACACCTACCAATCATTATTTTCAAAGGTGACCTTAAAAAACAACACGAGTCAGTGGCTCTCCAGTGCTGTGTTGTGATTTAAGGCATGTCTACACCCAGCAAGGGCGTATTGAGGCAAAGAGCCCTGAGCTACCTATTTCCAGAACTGAATGCTATATAATTACTAACTGGCCTTGCTTCAAAAAAGGGTGCAGCTCCACAAAAAGCCATCTATATTGCAGCTGGGACGTGAGCCGGTACCTTCGTGTGTCCCCACGTTGTGCCTTGGAGGTACATCAGCCTGTTCAGAGGCTGCCCAGGGTTCTGCTTTGTGGGGTGGACCTGCCTGATGAAAGAGCTGTGAATCAACAGTTTAAAATCTACGCTTTTGGAATTAAAACTCTATTTTACTTAACTAAATTCCAAGCAGACCAGCCTTTATCTTTGGTGCGGATGCTGTAATGACCTCTAACTGATTTGAATTGCTGCTAAGACTTTTGTGCCTGTTTTGCAACCCAGAAACCCTGGGCTGTAAAACAGAAGCTGTGATTCTAGAGGGCAATGTTTTCCTCAGCATTTGTGTTGCTTCTTTCAGTGCCAGTGAACTGTGAAGAAGCCACAGTCCAGATTAGCAGTGAGCCCTCTGCATTGTTTTCTGCATTGTCCCTGGTGGTATTTTAAGCATCTGATGTATAGATGGCAACTACCCACGTCGCTGGCACGCACCTATTTGTTGTTGCTGATTCTTCCCATTTCACTGCTAGTACTTCTTATTTCCTTTAAAGCATGAAGGAATGGCAAGCATAGAAAATTATTTTAATATTATTTTAAGATTAACCCCCACTCTTCAGCAGCCTGGCTCCCTCTCAAGTTTTGCTGGCTTTTTTACTTCTGCCGTTCCCAGCACAGCACTTTGCAGAAATGCAGTTGATGGGAAGAGCTGGCTGCACATTGAAATGAAAGCAACAGCGTAGGGAGTCAGTGCAAGGCACTTGATCAGAATTAATCCACCAACACAATGGGGCAGGAAGGGGACATTTGGGAAAGAACTGCTTTCAAGGATGCTGTTGCTTGAAATAGTAGTATGCCTGTAGTACCTTCTGCCTGTAGTAAAAGTTGCCACATGGCATCAGTTATGTCAAAAATATTCTTGAAGTTGTGGTAACAGAAAAGGCACCTACTCATATTCACGTATCTTTTCAAGTGGTTTTGGCCTAGCCACTCACGTTGTTAGTGGAGTTCCCTGAATAGCATAATCTGGCTTTGTAAAAAAATATGCCCTCACTTACAAGGTACTGGAGAAATGCTGTGCACCTGCAACAGGCCACAGACAAGCGTACAGGGTACTCACATTGTGTCCTCGCTGCTGAAGTGAGTGATTGCTGAGCTTACAGCACCACAAAACATCTACAAGGAAAAACATTAAATAACTATTGAATTCTTATAGAAAAAAGCAAGCAAGCAGGAATTTCAGTGGCATTGCAATACACAGTCCTCAGAGGAACACCAGTCCATTTTATCAGAGAAGATTTTGCCATCACAGCTGCCTCCTCTAACACCTTGCCATACCGAGAGCAAAACAAGAGATCAAGCAAAAGCACTTTTTAACTTAAACTAAAATATTTGCTTGTTGTGTTTTGCATTATGTTTTCATTGTATCCGGTTCACTAAGTATAATTATTCCACTTAAGAAATCATAGGAAAAATGACAGGCAAGCTACAAACACTCTCATATCAAGTGCAGACTCATGTCCACATGTTCACACTCATGCTCTCCCACGCTTTTCCCTCCTTTAATTATGCCATTTTTCTAGTAAGTAGCAGATTACCTGACATGTATGTCAATTAGTCATCCTCTTCCCATTGCAAATCTTACCATCTGTTCAAGATTTTTAAAGATTCAATGGGAGTTTTCAACTGACTTCTTTATTCACTGGGTCAGATCCTCAGGCGTTAAAAAATGATTATACTGCAGTTTAAATTCATGTGAATATTTATAGAGGAAAGACAGAGTGATCCAGATGAATCTAAGAATTAGATCCAACTTAATCATATGCTTAAGGATGGAGACCTAAATTCTTGGTAATTCTGGATGTACTGGTTCAGTGTCTTTAATTCTCTCTTATATAGCCATTTCTGCCTTTCTGCCTTTATAGGGACAGCAAAATACGTATTTATTGTATAGTTCTTATCATCTGTGAAGCACTATGTACTGCACAAGGTGAGTTATCACTGGGCAGTCATGCAGGAGAGCTGCTGCCATGTCCTGCTGCTTGTGTTGCTCATGGTCACCCACTGTTCCCAGAAAAGCATTCAGGTAGTTTGAGTCCCAGATTAATCCCTACAGATCACACTCCTGGGATGCAGACAAGTGCATTAAACTTCACAGAAGCTGAAGCAGACACATGCAAGGCTTGATCCTCAAAAGTACCAATAGCTAACTCTAAAATTAATTTCACTGATATACAAATGTGTTTGGTCCCTTTAGGGATGCCAGTTATTGCGAACTTGCTCAAGCCTGCTAAAGAAAACCCTAACTCTTTCTGTCTAATTTCTGCAATATTCTACTATAACATAAAAGTCAAAGTGGTTGGTGAGCTTCTTGGCCTTGGTAATCTGACATGCAATAAAATGAAAAGATCAATCTCACTAAGTGTTTTGAATCTATCAAGTAAAGTATTTAGGAATACTTCCTCTTGGGTAAGATTCTGAAAATACATCAAAAACACCAGAAATTACTGTTGCTAATAACACTGTTACTGTTCCAGCTGACTAAAAATAGAGTTCTGTGAGAGGCTAAAAATAAAAATATTCAGTTGGAAGTTTGTAACTGTTAGTCATCCTTTCATTTCCTAAAGCTATCCTCAGAGCAAGAAATGAATAACATAAAAGCAGACCCAAAAATGGGGAGCTGTGAGGATGTATTATGGACAGCTTCTGTAGGTGTATATTTCTGGTCTAGTAAAATCATTATACTAAATACCTAACACAGTAACTGCATTTTTGCAGGCATGTAAAAATCGCCATTCATTACGTTTCATCCACTTCTGACCTACCCATGCTTGACTAGAGAGAGGGCCACACTTACTGCACGTCAGCCACCATCACAAGGCCAAACCAGCGTGTCCACAGCGCGACCCATCAGGTCCTTGGCACAGAGGGTCTCACCCTGCAGATCTGCTCCTCCGGGCCCCACCACCTCCTAATGCAGACGTCGCCAACCTCTCCTCATCCTGTTCCCAGCGCGTTTGGATTTCTTGGCATGGTATTTAAGAAGCCCTTACTGATTGTATGCTCAGTAAGAATGCCGGGGCAAAATCTTCTGTTCAATATCCCACCGCAATCCCTCTGGTCCTACGGGAGGGAAAGCTCATTCCCATGACTGCCCAGAGAGAGGAGCAGGGTGGGTGGTGGTTGGAAAGATGTGCTACTGCAGGAGTGTAGGACAGCACCGAAGCCCGAGAAGAGAAGGGAGATACGGTCCTTTTGGGCAGTGCCACTGAACCTGTATCTCCTGGGAAGCTGCCAAGGGCCATGAGGCAGTCGCAGCTGGCAGTAACACAGGTTGCTTGGAACTGCTTGTCCCCTGCCAGGGCAGCTGGGGTCAGAGGAGGGACTGTCCTTGCACATGTGACACATCTCATCTGGAAGACACATTCTCCTTTTGTTTTCTCTTCTCTGCTGGTACCCGCTGCACAATCAGCAGACCAACGGCAGCATTTTTGTTTGCTACGTGTGGGTCAAGGCTTTCCTTTCCCTTATTAAGGATCATGTTCTTCTGGGTTTTGTTTCCTTCACAATTTATTTTCTGGAGCATATTTTTTCATCCCACTGCACTTCACAGACCTCACAATCTGCCGAGTTTCAACCTCCGTAGGACACATTTAGCAGTTAACTGCCTCCTCCTTAGTTTTATTCTTCTCTGCAATTTTTTAGGAAAAAAATGCTCTTTTTTCCCCTAAGTCAATGAGACCTCTTTAAAAACCTGGGCTTTATAAATTCCACCATGAAATCTTGTGCAACAATTAGGGAAGGGTGGAGATATAAATATCATAAAGTACAAATTCATCACTGAATCTGGAGCACATCCACAAATTTAAAAGCCGATGGGACACTCAGAGTAGAGATAAACACAGATGGACAGCAACATTGCCAGAGAGAAGGATTAGACAGGACCCACGAGTGACGTTAGGGAATGGTCAGATCAAGGCAGTGCATTTTACTCCCACGGGCGTCCTTGCTTCCCACCACTTCCAGTAAGACCAGGCAAGAAATTTTTTACCCCCCACTAAGAATTTTTGTAGTAAAGACCTTTTAAGGGTGCAGTCAGTATCCCCTGCCAGGGTCTGCACTTCTGGCATGTCCCTCTTTGGAAAATTGACCACTCTGTGACCTTCCCGTGCTCTTCCCACTTGCTGTGTTGTCACTCAGCTATGGGCAACGCCAAAACTTCCCCTCTGAACTGTGTCCTGATTCCTGTGACTACCCTGGTCTGCTATGTGTCCTTTTCTAAAAAAATTCATCTCCTTGGGCCACATGTACATAAGCTTGCTTCTTGGAAAAAATTGTTTTACTGCATGCAATCAGACTGCATGCAAAAACTCAGTTCTTCTAATAAAAATGTTGTTGGTGGTGGCCTTACCTGCATAGCACCTTCAGGAATTAAAAAAAAAAAAGAAGAGGAGCATGATATTGCTTTCTCCTTTTCCCTTGCTTCTCCCTGGAGGTCTTGAACTCTCTGTGAGCTTCAAAATGCAAAATGAAAGCTCTGAGACAGCCCATTCCCTCCACATTTCTCTTGCTTGCTCTCAATACCAGCATACCTACCACAAGTGTTCACAGCCCTGTTAGTAGGGAGCGATGCTTCCCACAGTCAACACCTAACACACCAGCGCTAGCTCATGTTCTGTGAAGTTTAAAACTTTGCACTGGTTTAAGCAATTCTCAATTCCATTTCTGTATGTAGCAGGCATTTACAATGAATGTAGTAACCCAAACAGCACCATGAGTCAAAGTTTTCAGCAGAAGGTTTTTGACATTGCAACACACTTCCCTATATTTAGACTCAAGGAATGATGTCTCAAAAGTTAAAAGAACTCATGCAGGTTTGAAAATGAAACCTCTAGGATGACTGTTAAAATTCTGCCTGACTTATCTGGGAAAAGCAGCCAGTGGTCCTCTTCCACGAAGATCAGCCATAAGCAAGTGGTGAGCTTAACAACAGCAGGCAGCTCATACACTTGGGATATTCACACCTAAGAGATATTTGTAACTCTGAGCCAAGTCAGGCTTGCTGCTGGAGTCCCCAACATTAGCTATGATTTTTTCTTTCAAGTTTTTCACTTTCGGGGAATTGCTTTAATGCACTATAGTTGGAGATGCAATCAAATTCTGCAGCTGCGGGTTCCCATTCATTTCTGACCAGCGTTGATCCACACTGCCCTGGCATGTTGAGGTTGTTCTGGTGGCTGCATCCTGAAGGCCTGATTCCCATTTAAAATGGAGCCTGATTCCCTTTTACGGTCCTATAAGGCAGCAGTGGAAAAAGGCCTTAGCAGAAAGAAGAACTGGGCCTAAATAAACTGAAAACACCTATTTGTCAGGTAGCTAATCCAAGATGTTACAGCCATTTATAAAAACTTGTTATTTTTCTACAGTCATCCAGGAATGTTGTTAATAGCTCTTCACCATGGTGCCAAAAGACACTTTTGAAGGGATTTAATGCCCAGTTCATTGCAAATCTGATCTTTGGTTTTGCCTGTTCCCCAGCCAGCCGCTATGAACAAAACAGACTTTGAAGCCTGCAGCATTATTAATCTGAGACTTATTACAGTAAGAGAGAGAGAAGGAAATAAATCCCTTCTCCTAGCACTACTAACTCAGTGTAATAGCCCAAGAATGACAAGCTAAACATTAGACCAAAATTATCAGGCTTCATTTCTCATGACGGATAGCAGGCAGCAGATTGCACTTTATCTCTTTAAGCTGACCTGACTGCAAACAAGGAATGTGCAGAATGCCAAGGGCCTCTGTTCCCTCTGCGCAGCCTCGTCCAGCAGAAACTGTGTATCATGATGCAATATTTAGCACTTTGTTCTTCTTGTGCTTAGGACAAAGATATATTCACAGAAAGCTGGTTCCCTGGAAAAGAATAAATAAATTGGGAGCAGTTTCGGTTTGCAGACCTGTGGAGCATACACCTGTGTGGATTCTGGAGGAGAGTGTGGGGCTTGGTTAGGGGGAAGCACTTCAAAAAAATACTACCATCAGCACATCTCTAGAGCTGAACTTTGATCAGCTTCTTTTACTGTCTGGCAAAACAGTTGGTAACCACTAAAACATTTGGAATGATGTCATGTGGTACAACCAGGATCAGCAGCTGAGCAGAAGATGGCCAAATGCCTTTACAGTGAAGACACCCCTCTCTCTGTCAAAGGCATATCAGGTTAACGACGAGCCCACAGTTTATGGGTGCCTGAAGTCTTTGCAAGTGGTGAAAATCACTAGGATAAAAGGGTATTTTAATTGCTGTTGAACAAATTTCATTTATTATCCTGCTCACAGCTGTGTAATGATAAATTGCCAAATTTTTACTGTTTTTCCCCCCATTTATTTCCCTCCTGATAGAAAAGCTGCCTAAAGAAAAATGCTTCTTCTATGTTTTCTCATTATTTTTACCAGTCTGATACTTCAGAGAAAGAAAACAAACAGCAAACTGAGTTTAACACAGAAATACTGGACGGGGGTGGTTGGGTGAGCTGGGAATCCATCCATAAATTATAGTTAGACCAGTTTTGAAAACTAAGGATAGGAATAGAGTTCAATTAGAATTAAAATTGAGTTGGCAGTTGCCAACTGCCTCACTCTTCTTCTAGGCAAGGACCAAGGCTTTGCTCTCCACCATTCAGGAACATTTTCTTTGGGTTGTGGTCTACTTCTTTTGCCAAAGGTGTAAGAAGGCATCCACCATGCTGCCCAGATCTCTCTTTGGAAGATGGGGGAAACCCAGCAGCCTGCTGCAGCTGTAGAAAAGTGCAAACTGCTTTTGTAGCCCATTGTTTTGGAAGCTGTGGTGACTTTTTCTCTCCTTCCTAGCTTACCAAACCAGCAAGACAGATTTGTCCCTAGTTGCATTAGTTGTTTCTAAAGAGGAGGATAAATGAGTTCATGTAACATCCGAATACTGTAGTCCTACATTACTGGTACTCCTCAGCAGGACTAAAGGTGAAGCGTCAATCACTTGTCAAGGCTGTCACATGTCTGTCAAAATATGCAAGCATCCACATAGCTGTTTGTCTTCTGCCTCGTCCTGGAGTATAGAGACAAGGCTGTAGTATGCAAGCTCTGGGTTGGAAAACTTGCACAACATCCCCCATTTTCAACTTTCTTTGATGCTTCTCAGGGGCTAAATTTCTTTTCTACAAGCAAAGTGTATGTATTTTCTTAATTCATTCATTTAAAAAAATTATGCAGAAATTATTCACCTATTTCATATAACACTGAATCTCTTCGTGCTGCAGGAGTTTAATAAGACTGAGCAGAATTATGGGGTAGAAAAATGGCACTGCAGTCTCCACTCTGTTTGTCAGTAATGTTTTGTTATTACAAGAATGCTTGGGGTTATATTTTTTTCTGTACTGGACTGATAGATTGTGTTTTAATCTTTTGTAAGACTGGTTGTTTAGATCCCATTTGGAAGGCTGTGGAGAAAATGCTCTTTTCATAAAAACAATCCAATTCTTCTGTAAATATCTGCTGTCATATTTATCCTTTTGGAATTAAATTCAATTTTTTTATTAAACTTGCTACCAGAGGAAGCAATAGTTGAAAAACTGTTTAAATAGGTACCATTTGTGAATATAAACAGTTTCAGATTTTTTTGTCTGAAGGCTTAAGTGGTTTCATAATTTCCAGTGCTGGTTTGCGAGTGTTTTTATACAAAAATAGACTGAAGCATGCTGAAACTACACGTAAGCTGTGGAGAAGGAGGAGGAGGACAGTTATTTTAAAAAAGGCTGGAGATCAGAATGGGAGGCTGTGAACACTAATGAATTACACATATGCAAGTCGCAAGAGGAGGAGGGAATCACTCTCCACGTTTGAAAATTATAAGAAACATCAGGCTGTCCTGTGATTTCGCAGTCTGGAGCTGTAAATCCAGGGAGAAAAAATGGTCAGCAGACCACAGTTTGGATCAGGATATAAGCCTTCAGCCAACATGACAAGGTAGATGTCTTCACTACAGTCTAGTGGTGGCTCATCAGGCACCACTGCATAGATGTCTTCAGATTTTTAGTGCTACTTCATGTCTATTATAGGGGCACTTACAGATAAATCACTTAAAGAAAAATCACTCACAAAGGGAAAAAAATGCAAAGAAAGAAGCAGAAACATAAGGAAGACAGCAAAAAGAGGGAAAATGTGTTTGCTAAGTAATAGATGCACAACACTCTTATCATTGCATCCAGCGTGTTCCCCTGAGCTGCATCCCTCCCCACCTGCTGCAGCCACAATGCTGCCTCTCCCTTTCCTATCTACCCGTGTGTCCAGAAGAATTTGCATTGGCAACACGAAGCAAGGGAGAGAGCGCTAAAATAACCTGCCTTACCAAATCCATATGGATGCTGCGGCCGAGGGTGGCAGCTACGGGCAGAGCCTGGTCTCCTCTCTGCCCGTGGTGCTCTCACTGGCACAGAGGGGTGGTCACCTGCCCACCTTCTGTGATGTACCCTGGCACCAAGGGCGATTTGGTCTTAAAGATTCAGGGGCTCGCAGGCCCTGAGGTTAAAATGTCTAAATTATCCCTTCAAATTTAAAAAACAAGGTGACCCTGCTGAGGTTTGAAGAAGTTTGGGAAAACTTCTCCCAGCAGCATTTTAGGGTCTCTCTGCTCTCAGCAAGTGGCCTGGTAACCCTATGCAAACACACCCCTGCTTGGCACAGCTTGTCTGAGCCAGGTCGACAAGAGGCACCCACTGCTTTGAAGATGTGTCTGCAATGGTATAACCGTATCACAAGACTGGTCCCCAAGGAATTTCCAGCATTAGCTCCTCTGTCTGAAAGACACTTCTTTGTCTCAGTTTAGCTCTCCTGCACAGCAGCCTCTCCCCCTCCACCAAGTCCTTAAAAGCCGATGGCTGTTTGAAGAATGACTTCAGCCTCACGAGATCTGAGGCTGTGGGTAGTCACACACAGTGATGCAAAGCCTCTGAGGTAAATGATGACACAGCGAGCAGGGAAATGGGAAATCAGACCCATGTGGCTTTCCTGAGGCCTTTTTTGTGTTTGCTGCCTCGTTAAGTCAAAGAAGTCCCTCCCAAAAGTCACCAAGGGAAGTAAAAATGGGATCATACTACTCTTCATTCATAAGCCCTGTTTCTGCATTGCACTGATTCACATTTCAGTTTTTTGTGGCACACAGGACACCAACTGCCAATAAAACTCGCGAGTTTACTGTTTCATCACTTAAGGAACAGTGCTTGAGCTGGCCGTTTACTGCTTAGCTCTATTGTTCCCAAGCTGTAGCTGATAACAGCTCACAGGCAGGAGCTCTGGATGTTCATTTGTCTCCAGATTCCAACACTTGCATATCTTATTGTAATTTGGTGATTTGAACAGGGCCATTTCATCTCTTCCCTCTTATACAGCCACAAATCTGCTTCCTCCAAGCTGCTAAGCTACAGCAAACTCCTGATTCAGACTGCAGTTCCTTTGAGCTCTGAGTACCAAATGCTGCGGTTTAAAAAGATTAAAACCAGAGATGAAATTTGGTTGTTGTTCCATGCATCTGCTTTAGATTTGTTGTTCTGTTTATTTTAGAGACTTCAGCTGGTGCAACGAAAAAGCAAGCATCCATTCTGCAGAATTAATCTCGCTATCTTGGGCTTTACGCTTGGCTTTTGTTTGCCCTTCTTTTTTAGAGCATTACTGAAATCTTGCCTTCATTGCAAAATCAACTTCACTAACAATTAGCATGTGCCATTAAATTAAGTGCTACCTCTACATTAAATCCTGTAAGTTCTAATATAATCTGTTGTGTTTTAGCTGTGGCTGACTGGTCCAGGGTCCCGCTCATTTAAGGACCACCCATCTGCTTACAATATATCCTTGTCAGAGGGTGCATGAAGGCAAGTGTCATTCCAATGCTAGCAGTCCTTTCACATCTTCCCACAGCTCTCCTGGTGTGCCCAGCACTATCGATACATTCTCCCATGCTCTACCAGACAAGAATTAGTACTGTGATTCAGCTCTTCCAGGAGTTAGACAGAGAGGGTGAGCAGGGGCCATGTAATGAAGGAGAGAGCACAACTCACTGCCTGGCCGAAGGTGGCACTCAAGATGGATGAGCTGGACGGGAGAAACTCAAGTGTGGGGGACACAGTTAACACTGGCAATAACCCAGGGACAGCTCTTCCACTTATGTCAGCCTTACTTCCTCATTCATACAACACTTTCATGAATCAGGGAAATGAGGTAAGTGCTGCCAAGAAACAAAATAAAGCCTTAGGGTCATTTAATCTCACTCGAATGGTCTGCTAAGATGAATCCTCATCACTTGCTTTTTGGGGAGCTGAAATATTAGCTTAACATCACATCTCTTGTGCTGTGACTCTTGGACCACACGAGCAGCCCGTAGCTGCTTCTAAAGAGTCTTTGGAAGATAGGTAAGGAAAGCAAGGCTCACATTTTTGATGTAGAGCCAGCAACTTCACTGGCAGGGATGTACAGCTACTCACAACTCAAAAGAACAGGGGCTTTGCCCCATGCAATCTGGGCAGCCAACACACGGCCTGAAGCTGCCTTTCCCACGAGGCACCGAGCTGCCTCTTACCACCAGTCCAACACAGAGGTCAGTGCCTTGCATTAGGGTACCATGCCTGCGTGACGTTTCAAGGGGATGCATAATGTGACTCCCTCTAGGAGCAAGGACATTGGAATGGGTTTGACTACAGAAACAGGCACTGTCTCGTAATATTTGCATAGCTAAAACACGTATAAGGAATTTGCAATTGCTTAAAGAAAAAGGCAGTGTAAACTCTTGTTCGAAAAGGTCCTAGGGCAAAGGTATCTGCCATTTGTATTCTAAGTGGTGCAATAAGTTTCATAAAGCGAAATGCCAGCTTTTCTTTTTAAAGTGGGTGGGCAATGCAAGGTTGTGGCAAACTGCAGCAGTCTGCCAGAGTCTGCGTAATGTATGGGGGTTTGACATCCCATTACATCCTAGGGCATTCTGGGAACAGAGATAATGTTTCTGGTGCCAGGCCAGGTTAAATGCATCCGGCATCATAGACCCTGCAGATGCTCAGTTGGACAGATGCAGAAACTTGATGTTATCCTATTTTCAGATGCCAAACAGAGCTTATTCTGTTCTTACAAAGCAAGGACATAAGAGACATGAAGAGGAAGTGGTTTACCGCAACAAAGGCATTCATGGCTTGTAACGCCCTTCCAATTACAAGGAGCAGACAATTGTTCATCATAAATGTTAGAGAGAGAAAGCTGAAAGAAGAGAAGCAGCAGCTTGCCATGAACAGGAATAAAAAGGCAGTACGTGAAATTGCACGCTCGCATAGGCTGATGCACGTCTGGCACGACTCCACTGTAATCAGCAGAGTTAGCCTGTAGTTGCACCCATCTACACAACAGCTGATTCCAACCCCAAGAGTCTCCCCCTGTAATTGTGGCAAATACCACTTCACCAAAACCTCTCTTTTGATCACCCCAGAACGCTGGGCTCCCTCCCTTTCCAAACAAATCTCTGCTTAAAAGTCATAACAATGAGAGTTTATACCCTTTCCTCTCTCATCTGCCACACATTTTATTTGCCTAGGGACTTCCTAGGAGGAAAAGATTAGCAAAGATGCAAACCCCAGCTACACTGAGGAGCTTCCTACTTATATCTGCATCTTGCTGAAGGCTGTATTTGTTCTGGAACTGAGTGATGGCTCTCCCTGATTTTGTTTTATGCTAAGGCCCAGAACTGCCTTAGCATAAAACTGGAATAGCACAGTCATGAGTTGGGCTCTTTAACCTGGGTTTTCTAGAAGGTAGGGTGGAGCAACCTGAGGATGAATAAAGAAAGCCCAAAACGACAGTGTTTTCAAGCTTCTTCAGCCAAATGGTATGTACCACTGAGGGAATAAACCCACAAAACCCTGAGGTTTTAGTGAGCTTTTGTGGGCCTTTTTGTGAAAGTGCCTTTCTAGACATGTCCAAGCGGTGACCAATGAAACTTGCTTTATATGGTTGTTCAGTCAGCTTTGGTAGATAAAAATTATATCCCTCATTTCTCATTTGGGTGTTTCTGGCTGAGACATGCAGCGTATGTTATGTTAGGGAGTGCACCACCTTCAAAACACAGAATAGAAAAACCTCAGAGAGCTTCCATCTGCCCCAGAGTCATGTGTGACCATAGCTGCATTATGAAATAGCAACAGTAATATATTCCTACTGCATCTTACCACGAAGTTTTGTGACTGCTGAAAAACACATATGGGGAATGATGGAGGTGCAAGCAGCAGGGAGCAGAGACAAAGGGCAGTGAGCTGCCTGTCACCCAGAAACTGCAGCTGCTTTTTAGCAACCCTAATAAATATACTTCTCCCATTCCAAGAAAAAAAAAAACAAACCCCAAAACCAAAAAAACCACATTAATCACCACCAACAATTAAATGAACAGTGATTTCATTTGTCCAGTGCTTTTATTTTACATGAAGCTAGAGAGATGAAACCACTTCTTTTTCATCACATTCTTAGCTTTTCCTGATGAGGAAACTCCAAAGACACATGGAATACTTAACCTTTCCAATAGCGCAGCACCTAAGGACAACACCAAGACAAAGGAAGCCTTGTATTTGCCCAACATCATTAATCCTCCAGCAGCACCATATGGAAAAAGGCAGAGTTGTGAGCCCTCGGTCTCACCCAGGTACCCCTTGGTACAATGTATGTAATGCTGCACTAGTCTGTGCAGGGCCTCAGGGAAATAAATCTCACTAGTCAGAGGCGCTGTGTCCAGTGAGATGCAGTACAGTAATGCATCAGTAAGGCACTGGCTGCTACTAAGATACATTCCTGATACATGAGTGGCCTTTCTCCGATTAGCATGAAAATATGGTCAAATCTTTCCAAAAAATCAATTTTTCTTAGCTGGTTGATAAGAAAGTCCAAGACAAAGCCATGAATCAGAAGCCATGAATCAAATGACTAACCACAAGAGATAAATTGGGTATGATCTTCCCTAGCTCAGCCGTGCCAAAGAACTTCTTAGCTTAATAACACTGGTTGACACTGGCACCATCCCAGTGGTTCCCAGAGCTTCCTTATTAATGTGAATGTTTTCGACTCAGCACTTCCACGGTTTCATAAACATCGAGGCTGACATCATTTAAACTGCAAAAAGCATTTATAAGCATTAAAGCTCAATAGCAAAGCTAACCTGAGGCTTGAGCTAAGCCTTGATTTATGCACTGGAGGTTTCTACTAACCAGGCTACAGGACGCCTTCAGCACAAAACTGAATTTCTCATTTACTTCTTCTGTAATAGAACAAGTTAAATCCCTGGAACCAAATCATCAAGCTCCAGGTTTGAGTTGTTGGGTTTGGGTTGATTTCCAGGCATTCTGCAATGGATGCTTTGTAATCCACTCACTATACTGAAGGTGCACACAGACATTCAGAATAAAGGCAGCTTTGACAAAGCAACTCTTCCCGGTTGCTGCTAAAATAACGATGTCTCTAAGCAATGCTGCTACCAGTCCTGAATGTTTTGGGATACAAGATAGAACCAGACAAGGCAGACTCCACAGGAACATCACCTCTGTCACAAAGGATCATGCACACCACCTACTATGCCCAGAGCATTAAACCAGCATTTGTTCGAAAGCAAAGCCAGATTTGCCCTTTCCCCTGCAATAACTGCGAAGGGAAAACAGTCCCTTAAGATTAACTGTCTAGGTCATCTGTGGTGACCTCCCTATTCCATCTCTGTGTGTTACAATGAGCTCACTTCGGTGGCTGGAAATCTTTATCTAGCGTAAACTGAAAACTCCACCTAGTTCTTCCAGTGAGTGAAAATGTCTCTGCAGTTAAGAAATCTGATCTTACAGATTTTACTTATGAATGCAGCTTCCTCAGCAAAGACTCAGAATCCATTTAACTCAACTTGCCAAGTATGACTCAGCAATTTTATTACTATATCCCTTATCAGCCAAAAAAAGAAAAAAAAATCTGTGAGAAAAATATATTCTTGACACAGATTTTAAAAGAAATGTTCAAAAGGTATGCGTGGTTCTGACAACTGATTATAGATAGACTGGTACAAGTTGATTTAGTAGAACAGGGATACGCAAAAAGAATGCATTTGGGAATAGTACGGAGACCCTGGGGAAGGAATAAAAATGGGGGTGGGGATGGGAAAGACAATATCAGTCTGAAAGAACTGATTAATCCCCTGTTGCAGACACTTGCTGGTGAGCATCTCTGTCTGATGACAAGTTTTCCAACACAGCACTTTAATTCTTTGCTGTAGGCAAGGTAGAGCAGTGCTCTCAGTGTTCTGAATACCTTTGAACACCTTTGGTATTACCCTTCAAAACACAGAGTGAAAGGAATAGGCTTGCAGCCTTAACGGTTGCAGTGTGAAACCTGAAAGCATGACCTATGGTGAAAAGTCCCAAAAGTCAGTGAAATGCTGCATGGCATGGTTTGGGTTGCTTTGAGAGGCACACAAAAGATGTAATTTCAAGTTTCTGGCAATAGGCTCTCTTTCCCCACTGTGCTAATCCCACTTTACTGCATTGAGAGCTGGAACCCTGATGTAAAAAATGCTGTGATGTTGGGGCTCGCTCACCAGCACAGTCTGTGCTGTGAGGCTGGTGCCTCACCATTGGGCTGACCTGGCGTGAATCAGTGGATCAAAGCTGTGAACATGCACCACAGGTCTGCCCTGGCACACCGGCTCTGAACACCCAACCATCAGTGAAAGGCTGTGGTACCCTCATGCTGTTTCTCTTTTACATTTTGTGTCTAC
The DNA here is from genome assembly GCF_000690775.1 of Eurypyga helias. Taxonomy (NCBI): domain Eukaryota; kingdom Metazoa; phylum Chordata; class Aves; order Eurypygiformes; family Eurypygidae; genus Eurypyga; species Eurypyga helias. The sequence goes on along the minus strand of NW_010243107.1, from coordinate 43,475 downwards.
TGCAGCACTGTCCCTCACGATGAGTCTACAGAGAGATTCCTAAGACTAGTACCTTGAAATAGAAAGTGCTGGTCTCCCCACCTCAGAACCAGACGGGTGGTGCACAAGTGGAGATACAGAAGGACCAGATTTGCTTTGTGTTACATGAAAACCTCCTCCCTGGCATATTCTGATCTGTCCTTCAGCAAATGAACTGGCACAAGGCAGGGGAGATGGAGGTGGTGGCAGTGGACCGGGCTGAGCTAACAGGAGCCGTGCTTCCACAGCATGCCTGAAGGGGACGAATAAAACAATATACCTCAACCTAAGAATGTGCAACTAGTCCAACAGTCTTCGTCTATTAAGGAGAGGAGCCTGCTGACGAATGGGAAAGGAATGCACAATCAGGTTTTGTCAGGTTCGACTTCATCAATCTTTCTGCAGCAGGTTCTGCCTCTCAGATGTGATTTGCAGGGCTGGCCACGAAACAAGAATTTTGTTTCCCAATTCAGAAGAAAAAAAAGAGTTTTAGTAAAGTTTTTAAAATCTGTTTTACAACACATCGGAACAAAACTGCTGTATTTCCAAAACTTTCACATGTAAGGCCCAGAGAGGAAAGAGAATAGGAGGCCAAGTAGCAAATAGACTAGTGACTTGGTGATTCCCCTCCAGAAGGGAAAGCCTGGCTCCCAGCTTCCAGGTGCTGTCAGACAGGAGAGGGACAGTAACTTGGACTCCCCCACCAGAAGTCCAGGGACAGGCAGGTTTTCTTCCCCACACACACTCCTTTAGTTAACTCTCTCTCACCTTCTGCCCCTATCTCCTTGGAGCCTCTCCACTCCATGTAAATAATTACATATGAACCGAGCTAGAGAGAATGAGAGTATGCAGTCCAGTGGTTAGGAAGTTCCCCGGAGATAAAAGGGAGCTGCAGATTCAAGCTCTTGCTCCATCTGATTTGAAGCTGATTTCAATTAAGTATTCATTGGAAGAAAGCGAAACGGCCCATACAGCTTGGCTGTCAGGGAACCACTCCAAACCAGAGCAAGGACTTAGACCTGGGGATGCAGTTCCCAGGGAAGCCTCCTAACCACTGGCAGGTTGATCAGTTCTCACACATGAAGCAGGAGAGGGAGGAAGGCTGAAGGACTCGGCCAGGTGTGGAGGAACTGCCTCTTCTGGGAGCTTCACCCCGAAAGGAAACCCGCTGGAGGGCACACATCCAGCCAGTGTGCTAGAATCATCACGTCAACCAGTGTACAAGCACGCTCATTCCCCTCAGCCCCATCATGCAGGCCCCACACAGACTGTCTCCCACCAGGATTTGAGGAAGCTGAGAAGCTGACATCAGGCATTTCCAGAGTAGGACTTGTTTTCTCCTTTCCTGCAATTCCCCTCCCAACCTAGGAAAGTTTTCTGTTCATATTGCAGTGGAAACAGATACATTCTCTCAACAAGTTCCAGAGAATCTTCATTTCCAGGTGGAAAAGTTGGTCCATCTATGGGATAGATCCAGTAATAGCAAAGAATAGAAAAATTACCAATCACAATGTGGGAAATGGAGAAGAACTTGACAAATATTTCTGTTTCAGAAGGAAGCAGAATGATATATTCAGAGCCTAACTTGATACTTACTATTCCTCTGGCAATTAGAGATGATGTTAAACAGCAGTCATTAATAACAACATTTGTAAACCTGCAGGACTTGATTACAGTCCTGGTGAGGATTGCCAGCTTGGCTGACAGAAGTAGCTGCAAAAAGGAAAAATATTTGGATATTTTAAAGTGTTTAACTTCTCCCCCATAACAATCCATTAGCATTAAATGGCTTAAAAGCTGTCTAACGAATGTATTCCTAAAAGTAATTTTAGCAGAATCACTATCATTCAGGGAGGCGTTCCATCTGGAGTTTAGGGGAGCTCTATTCTTCGTGCCAGCTCCTCTTGTCAATGACGTCAATACCAACAGTGTAGGCAGAGACAAAACCACTGGAGTAGAATTTTGAGACAACACAAAAGGGATATAGGATGATAAAAGTGATGTGGGGAACAAGTCTGTTATAAAAATTAATTCCTTGTCATTTGTATTACTTGCATTTTCAGAACCAAATGGGAGTTATACATCTTGCAACAAAGGCTTTAGGTCACCCTTTAAGCTATGAACCAGCAATTCAGATATAATTAACTCCAAAAAAGCTTCATGGTCACATTAGATAATCAGCTGAACATGACCCTCCAGAGCAATTCTGATCCTTAGATAAATAAGCAGGGGAGTTTGAAAGAGTCAGTGTATAGCTCTAGTGAGAATATTGCTGACATACCACATGCAGTTCTGGCATCCAAACTTTACAAAGTGTATTCAAAATTTGGAAAGGGTTCAGAAAAGAGCTACAAGAATGACCTGTGGTCTGGAAATCAGACTGAGACTAAAGGAGTTTAATCTGATTTATCCCAGAGAAGTTTAAGAGGTAATATGACCACAGCTTACAGATACCCGGATGGTATTATAACTATGAGAAAGAGATTTTTAACTGTAGGTGTCATATCTGCTGTAAAACGCATAACAAAATCCACTAGGTAGAAGCCAAAGCTGGACAAACTTCAAGTCTGGGGTATGCATTTTCTTTAAAGTGTGAGGCACAGCAATTGAATATCTGAATTCTCTGTCCCATGAGGTCTTTAAGGAAAGGCTAAAAAGCTGTCCATTATTATGGACAGAATAAATCATCAGGTGCTGCAGTGAAGTTTGTAGATGTGTCATACACGAGATCAGACTAGAGGATGACCATAACCTATCTTGGGCTGAAAAATCTCTGAATGTGTGGCTGTAATTGCCTTATTTTATCTCTTTCTAACGGAAGGTTGTCGCTGGCTTTACTACATGATTTTCTAAGTGTCAGCATCTGTCAGTTTCAGGCGGTTTGGGTATATAATTATGTAAGGAGAACTTTGTTAAATATCCACTGCTAAAAATAGCTCTGAAGAACCTTTAGCTCTATTATTGTAAACTGAATAAGAGTTTCTGCTGCATGCTGCAGAAAGACATTGTTTGTTTTCTTGAATAACATGTAGATTTCAGGGCTCCAGAATATTCACTGGAGTGAACTATATTGATTGACTGAACTATATATCTCTTCCAACTAGTAAGAAGTTTGATGTTTTCCTTCAAATCAAAAGGAGGCTACAAGAACAAGCACAGGAAAAAGCTGTATTTTATAGAGATGAATATTCCTCCTGTACTTTTTATAAGGCCATCAGTCACATCAGTAAGTGAGGTGAGATTCAATGGAACTCAATGATACTGTTATTCACTATTCATTTCGTAAGTCATGCAGGCATCATCAAGTGTTGCCCTTCTGTGACTGCTATCACAGTAGAAGGAGGTTCCATTTTCTGTAGGAGATTGCTACTTAAAGGTTGAGCAGCAAGAAGTTATTCAAAATGAATGTTGAAAGAAATTCCATAAAATGAGCAAGAGAAAACTTATCCAGGTGCAGGTTTCTCTAGGAATTTTGTTCTGGTTCAGTAGTGCTCAGCTCACAAACACTTCAGCAAATCTCGAATGATTAATAGCTTTTCTTGGTTTCTAATATAGATCAGATGAAAGTCTTGCAGCTGTGGTCAAGTCTACCCTTGAGTTTTGGGATTCACTGAAAACAAAACACCCAAAATGAATTTCATGAAGCAAGGGGGAAAGAGACAGTACACCAATACTGTGTACAAGAAGTTTCCCCCGTGATTCCCCTTGCTATGGGCTAACAGTCAAAGCAGAAGCAAAGGTGTCAGTGGTCTAATCCACTTCTTAGAGTAACAAAACCCCTTGATCTCATTAGTCAAAGCCCTGACCTAACAAGAGATGCCATGCCGGCATATCAGTCCTCAAGTCTGGGTTGGCAGTTGGGCAGGACACTCTAACAGCTTTGTATTTAGTGCTGCAGTGGCAGCCAGCTGAGTCAGCATCTGCCAGCTATCATTGTGCTCTAGAAGCCAATAGTACCACTTATTTATTTCTTAAGCCCTCCTAGTCCCTCTGTCTAGATTTGGGAAAATCACACTGTTTGATAGCCACTAGTAGACACTAATAGCTTCACTTCTGTGTAGACTTGCACCCTTCTTGCATATGTTATAGGTAGCATAACCTTCTTTACATGACACTGAAACACAGGGGTTAAGTCTTCAGCTTGCCTTTCAGCTTAAACTTTCAAGTTTAATCACACAGATTTCAATTTTTTTTCACACATATGAACACCTTCCACTCTATTTTGATAAGAACAGCACTTCCACATTTTGTTCAGAATTTGTGCTTGGCACCTGGGTGTTTCTACTAAGCCGAGGTTGTATTTTTTTCCATGAGCTCTGCAGAGGGGCGAAGTAGACCTTGGGCTGTAAAGCTGACCCTTAGTCTAATGGACTAGAGCTCCACAACGTCCAAGAAGCACCACAGTCCAAGGCAAGAAGAGACTTCTATATCATTGTCTTAAAAGGCATTGCTCCTAAACTGACAGAAATCTGGAATTGCTACCGTGTCTTTTTTATGGCTATTTATGGTATTGCATTGCCACAGTCTCACACAGGGATTTGCACTTCAGTGCACTTGGCATTGTACAGTCACATACTTGCCTTAATAATTTAACTATGTGATCCTCCTCTGCTCCCTCTACCTCTCAGTGACGACCCAACCTAGCACTCGTGAAGGGCTAATTTCAGACTGTTCTGTGAAACCTTGAAATACAAAATCATTCTCATGGCATGTGACAATGTGAAAGTTGAAGATTATGAAAAATTCAACATGCCATAGCAATGTTACCTGGATGATATTTTTGTTGCCCTCCCTTATCATTCTCTCCTGCTTCACCACGCCAACAAGTCATGCTCCCCCAAGTTGCTCAAAAAGAAAAGAATAAAAATTGCTATATCTTCTTAGCAGAGCTAACCAGGATGAAAGATTGTCTGGGCATGATCAACTGGGATGTTGCAGGGCCAAAACAATAAAACCAGCACACGCTTAGACAGTAATATCTGTATGGATGTAATGCAAAGGGGGGATTTCTCCCTGTCCTGCCCTTCAGTGATGCCCTGACTTGCAGGGCACCCAGGCCACCCAGCCGTGACCACGCGATCCCACCCTCCCCAGCGACTGGCAGCTGGGGAAGTGTTCCCGTCGCCTGGGAAACATGCCTTCCAGCGAAAGCCTGTCTAGAGACTCAGTGCCACGCGCTGCACATCGCCGTGGCTTCCTTCCAGCTCCGGGCCGGCACGCAGCTGGCGTAGCCTGCAGCGGGAGGGCGGCCTGCACCGCAGACGGAAGTGGGAGATGGGGTCTGGGAGCATCAGTCTTGCCCTGACAGCCTTTGACTAGACAGGTCTGGTTACAGCAGCTGAAGATCTGATCTGCAACACACAAATCCAGCATGAACAATATAAAAATGGAAAGCATCCTGTGCTAGGGGAACATCTGTTTAGGCGGTGAAAACCCCTTGGAGTGCATCATTCTGGGTGAATCAGCACAGCTGAGGCAGCTGTTCTGCTGCCCGAGTGGCTGATTTAACTTTTTCCCGGCGCAGCCATGTGCCATCACTGAGATTTATTAGCCACAGCGCTGCACAATTCCAGGAGGTGCGGTTATCAGGAGGTCCTTGGCTCCCCGGCACTGTTACTGGGCTTTGCACTGCATAAATTACAAGGTGTGCACTGACTAGCAGATAAGCAGACCCTCCATTATGCCTTTTTTTCTGAATTGTCATTCTTCACTGTATTTCCGCATCGCTACTGATAGCACTGAGCAATTCTGAGACTCTTTACTGGTGTAAAGTGGCGTTGCCTGTGAAAGTCAGGGGTGCAATGTGGATTTGCACTCGCTAAGCAGCTGGCCCAGTTGCAAAACTCTCTAGAAGAAAACTTTTGGGTTTCAGGAACCTGCAGGCCTGACATTCTCTGTAATTGAGCCGACAGCATTAGTTGGGTTTGTCTTAGCCCTTGCTATGTTTCTGCAATCTCTGTAGATGGGAAGAACAAACCTTGTTTTTTGGATACTGCCTTTGGTGAAGCATAATCATGGCCACTTGACACACGATGATTTTTAAGAGCTTTATCAAGCCCATGAAGATGAGTCCAGGAGAAAGAAGAGATTCATAGCTTTGAAATGAGTTCTGGAGGGTTCTATTGCAACTGCATCTCTTCTGAGGCAATGCTGTCCCAAGGCTGCTCAGCCAGAATCAAAAATCACAGTCCTATTTTCTTTTCTGTCAGGGGAAGGCGCTGGTTCCCAAATTGATTTCACTTCTGATACAAGGTCAACATTGTGCCAGGTCAGCTGGCCAATACTGCTTTCTTTTAGTGCATATCAAAACATTATGAGCAAATGGAAACAGGAACATGCTCATACCAAATACTTCAGCAAAAAAAAAAAAATCTGTTTTGTAATACAACTCAGAGCACCTGAAGACTTCAGGTTATCCTCTTTGACTAAGAATGACAGTTCTCAGTGTATTTCTGAGGAAAAATATATTAAACCAATCTTGTATATAGTTGACACTTCAGAGGTACGGAAATATTACAGGAACTCCAATTCTCTGTCAAAGTTGAAAGTTATGAAGCAAAATGTTGATAGGCTCCACCTGGATAAACCTTGAAAAAGACATCTTGTGTGCCATTGCTTTCTTACACATACCTAAGCAGTAGCCATTTTATGAGCATGGATATAGAACTCGGATGTAAGCCAGCATTCAAGGCAGGCATGAATGTTGTCTAGCTCTGAACTTTTCCATAAATCCTGACACCTTGAGAGAGTCAAATATCTGTCAAATATTGTGGAGAAAAGCAAACAAACAAACAAACCCACAAAACAAAACAAAAAACCAAACCCGCAAAGTTTTTCTCCTTCTGGTCTAACCTCCAGTTATAACCACACCTTTGACTACAGCAGGCTACAAGAAAAGATGGTCCTCATCCTCCTCAGAAAGTATCAGTTTCCAATTCCTTAATCAATTTCAATTAGCAGCCAGTTTACTGGTGACATGAGACGAAGAAGATGTGGAAATTTGCTGCTCTCGAAGGGACTGGTCTTTGATTTTATGACACCAAGAATTAAATTGTTGGTTGTACAACACCTTGTCTACCAGTATTTGAGTATTTGCACCAGTATAAAGAATAAACCAGTGTCCAAGTAAAATCTGGAACTTCAGGCAGCTACTCTTGAACAAATTTTAAAATCAGAACCCTAATTTTGCTGAGAGTAATCTATAAATGTCTCTTTGCTCCATGGAACCAGATTCTGGTTCCTAATTATGCCCTGTGAAACTGTGGTTACAGCACACAGCTGAGAGCCTTTTTTTCATATCTCCTATTTGTTCCTAACCACCCAGCTAAGCATCAAATATTCTGTTTCGAACACCCTGCAAATCCAGGGTTAGCAGTTTGGTTAGAAAATACTGATATTTGAAAACATGTTGCTTTCATGGTCTTGCTACTGGGATAAATAAAAACCCCAAGACTTAAACATCCCCAAATTCTCCAGAAGTGACAGAAAAGGGAACAACGCATTTTTTGACAGCTGGAGGATGACCAAGGAATCACTGAGTGAAAGAGGATTTTTTCTGTCCACACCCCACAGAAACATCACTTGGCACAAAACATCCTGTTTTAGTTGCTGGTGTATGAAAGCACACTGGGGGCAGACCCACCAGCCACACTGAGACAGTTCCTTCTGCTCTTATCCCTTCTCTCCTAAGCTCACATGGAGCCGTAACTTGAGTGACATCCTTTGGCAAAAATGTGCATCATTGAGATGACCCTAATCTTGGTGTCCTCTATAAAGCAAAACGCAGTAATTGGCAGTTTTATCTGAGTTAGTGTTAAGCAAATGCTAAGGAAAAATGGAATAAAAATATCAGGTTGTCAGCTCAGAACCGTAAGTTGCTGAGCCTTGGCATACAATAAAATTCAAATTAATGTAAAATTATAAAAAGCCCGCAGGACAGTCATCTATCACACAGACACACAGCATCACAAAGTATAGGTCACCTAATCTATACTGCCCAACGAGGCTTGAGTAATGTGACTGCTCAGCCTAAGGGACAGTTCTCCAGGCCCTCCTATCACCTCCCTCCTAGCACTTTGTTCTGCTATTCCTGTGAGCAACACACTGAAGCTGAATACTTGTTTGCATCACTACGTTAAGGTCAGCACCTTAAGCCCAGAAATGGAATAAAGATTACCACAGTGTTTATTTTCATCTCCCTGTAAGGATCTTATCTTCCCAAAGTTTTGCATTACTGCTCAGCACAGCAGGGCAGGATGTAACATGTAACTCTTACAACAGTGTAAATGTGTTACTGTCATGCTATTAAATTGTCATGTTGTTATGCCATATTTCCAAAATAAAAACTGATTGGTTACAAATAACAAAACCCATAGAAGATACTTGCTGTCAAATCACTGTGGGGAGAAAGGAATTACTCTCAGAGCTGTGCATTTTCGAAGAGAGTCCCTGCAAAGAAATAACTTTTAAACTAAACTTTATTAAATTTAGTGTTTGAATACTTTTCCCGGTGGTAAAGACCTTTTATCCATTAACGCTGGAAAACAGCCCTTCGTGGGATTCATTCCAAATCAAATTTAGGAGAGAAGCAGGGATAGTGTGTTCACAGACACATATGTGCAATTAAACGAGTACATGCTCTCATAACAAAGAGCCAACTCAATTACCTCCCAAGTATAAAGCTTAGGGAGAGGCAGATGTGATCTTTATTCCAGAAGGTTTACCGAGCAAACATGAGAGAAAGAATGTGGAAGAAATTTATGTGAAAGCAAATACTTCATACCTTATAAAATCCCCATTGGCTGATTACAGAGATCTCTTGGAAATGCCAATTAGTCAGGTGTCTCTTTGTCCTTTTTAATTCTCCTACCCTTATTAAATCAATATCGCAGACAACTTAATGGCTCCCCAAAGTCTAGGTCAAACAGAGAGGCAAGAGGAGGTGGAATGAAAGGCTGTGCTTAGCTTTGTGCCATGATCTAACTGTGGGTGAGAAGAGAAGGAATAATTTAGCTTGATTAAATAACTAAATATACAGTGCCTTGAAAGGAAAATTGGCCTTCACTCACAGAACTATCAAGACAACCCCTGACCAAAAACCTTTACCACTGCTGGTTGCAAATTTGTGACAAATTCTTTCAGAGGCATTTCTTTTTTTCTGCCCCGCACATAGATACTTTTAACTCCTCTCTGACAGCACCCTGTGAGGAAGAACCTCAAGACTGAGTCACAGCCGTGACTGCACACAAAGCACCTTCCACCTTCATGGGCAAAAAAAGACTGCTGCCCACAAGTTACTGTTCACCAAGGCCCTTTCCAGCAGGTGCATGAAACTTGGTTGTGATATGAGGGAAAGAAATCACTGTAGACTTCTGTCAGGTTCAGGGATACATTGGAATTTGGCTAGTGTGGAATACCATACGTTATACACAAAATTGCATCGATAGAGGAAAAATGTTCTGACTGAGGAGGGTAAAAATGAGGAATACCAATCTTATCCACAGGAAAGTTTGGAAGCAGAGTTGAAATAAGCTGGTCACTTCCACTGACCTTGAAAGAGATACTACCCATTCACATCAGCTGGAGACCTGGCTGAGGATGTGCGTTACAAGCCACTTCTCCCTTTTAAAATAATGGTGTTGGGTCCAGCTAAGAACTGAACTATCTGTTGAAAGCTCTGTGTTCATCCCACTTGATTAGACAGGACTTTAGAGAAACAGATCTCTTAAACTAAGCACTTCAGTTTGGTATCTAAAGAGAGGATGAGATGAATTTCAACCTAATCATACTAAATCCTCGCTTCCCATCCCTTCAAGACTGCTTACATTCTTGCTAAGAAAGCAGATCTTCCCCAACTCAAAGATCAGACTCTTAGGGAAGACCAAAAAAAAGAAGTGTTAATATATAAAATTAAGCCCATGCATTTCTGGGAACCTAGATTAGATTTAGCTGCTTCTCAGTAATATTCATATGATATGAAAATGTTTAGAAGTCCCAGGGAGAAGAGGATGTGGGAGTATGCTAATTAATGAACTTACACCTTAAGACTTGCTATTGACTAAAGGCAGAGAGGGAAAGCAGAGTCTGGGTGGTGGTAAAAGGGCAGAGAATAGGACAGAGAATACTCAAAACATTTCCCTTGATTTTGGAGATGAGCCAGGCAGGGCCAAGGTACGTGGGATGCCACCAGGGTAGGACAGGAGGAGGAATTATGACTGTGCATATCTTTGCCTGGACAACATGAGGAATGGCACCACTAGACACAAGAGTTAGATCAGGACTGCAATCAAAGTGGGCATTCTTTCCTACTTTGAGAATGTTATTCCCATAACGTTCCTATAGTGCAAATGAATAGTCATCTTCAGTCTGAAAACGAATAAAATAAGATTCAAAGTGGTCCAGGTAGGGTTTTGAAAGGCTAACTAAATCTTTCAGAGGGCCTTCAGGTTTTCAAGGAAGAAAGCCTATATGTAGAGTTTTTGTTGTGTGGGTTTGTTTGCCTACTGGAAAAAGAAATCATAGAAGATTTACTTCAAATAGATGAATACTTCAGAGAGAAGTATTCATCAAGAATAGTTGTATTTCCAATTGAGCTGAAACAGGTCTTCCTTCTCCCTAGCTGCTTCAGTTTCACAATTATATGCTTGAGGAGAGGAATAACTTTCTTGGGTTGACTACGATTTGTTCAGCGATGGTCTGGATGGTTAATTTCTTAAATTTTTGAAGTGAAAAGTTAGCACTGAAAATTAAATAGAAATACAAATATTTCACTTAGAGAATAGTAACATGAATGTAACTATTTGAATGACTAGAAATTACTTTCATGCATCTATACACTTACCAAAACAGAGTATCTTATAATGCAAACCCCATATTTTTGCTAAGACCATTTTAAAAAATGGTGAATTTCTACCATGTTTGAGCAAGCAATTGTTTTTTACAAAAGAGAGTACCAAAAAATAACTCTTGCTGCCATTTTCATCTCCATGCCTTTAGTCTGACTTGCACGGTCTCTGTAAAAAAGCGTAGGAAATGAACTTGATCAACAGTTTTCATTGTACACTGATGGACATGGCCAATTCCTGCTTAATGCAATTCTGTGACCTCTAGCATTAGATTTGGTCTGTATGTACATCTAACATTTCGCATGGTGATGACATGGGCCAAGCAAGGTAACACAAACCTCTCATCTCACTGAGAAACCGTTAAAAGGCTTTGTATTTCTCATTTGGACAGACCAATTAATATTTAAGGTCTCATGAGAGAACAACTGTTGCTTCTTTTCTAATATTTTTGGCTATCAGAAATTTCCTGCATGTGGCAGCATGAAAAAGATAGTAAAGTCAGTGCTTAGGGAGTTTCAGCTGCCAAAATAAAACCTTACACCTGCACAATCCTAAGAAAGAGAGACTGCACACCTTGGGGGGATCCATCTCCATGGCAGAGTTTCTTGGATCAGGGCCATTGCTTATTTTATACCCACAGACTGAAAAATTCCTGAATTCTTCTGCTTTGCCTTCTACGAGTTGCAGCACTGGATGAGTCATTTTACCTCATACCTAACATGTCATTTCCCATCATCCACTGAGTACGCAACCACAAGAAGATGAAGCAAAACCACAGTTATTTCTTATCTCACAACTGTATTTATTTTGAGCTAATCAGTCATACTGACATCTGTTTGGCCCTAATCCTGATTTTGTTAATAAGCCATTTGTGTAAATCTGTTTTGTGCAAGACCATGCTTTACTGCACCCCTGAAGACTGATGAATGCATTTTGTAATCCAGTAATGCTTTAGGATAAGCCCACCTTGGACTCCAGTAATTTTCCAATAAATGTTGTCCATGAATGAGCTCATGAACCTCTAATATGAAGACCAACTTTATCTCTGGAGTCGAAGTCATCCAGTGGGTGAGTTTCCAAACAGGAAAACAAAGCAACCTCCTTCCTCCCCAAGATCTTCCCCCCAGTCTCTGCTGCTTCTTAAAAAAAAATGGTCCACTCTTTGATGTGATACCGAAATACTGTGGTTATTTAATTATTCTGTTTCTTGTCTCCTGGTGATTCTCCTAGATCCTTGCTACAACACTGATTCATATTTCTGAAGGCCGGAGCAGACCAGACTGATCATCTGGTCTGGCCTCTTGCATAACACACACCACAGCACTTCACCCTCTGAGCTCTGAATCAAGCCTTGTACCTTGTGGGAGATCCAGGGTATGTTGATTGTGTCTCGAAGTGCTGGAGAATATACCACATCCTTGGTTAGCCATTCCAGACATATGTTGCCTTCATGGTTAAGACGTTTGCATTTCATTTCCAACTCACATTTTTCTGATTTTTCACCTTCCAAGCCCACATCCCGCTGTGTTCAAGGCACAACGAGCACACATTGGTATCCTATTCACCCCATGCAAAGACTTCAGGCTGAGACTCCGGGTGCCTCTCCATCTCCGACTCAGATAAACTCACCACCTGGAGTTTCTCACATCTCCAGCTGTCAGGGGTGGATTTAACAGCAAACCCGCTCTGGTGATTCTGATGTCTCCACAGGTTCTCGGCATTTGGTCTGAGGGCAGAGACCTGCACGGGAGGCAGAAGAACTGGTCAGGATGGGACACATCAGGTCCTGAGCGGTACTTCTACCTGGACACAGCCCCGTCATGGCTCCCTGCCCTAGCTCCACTGCCACTGGCTGCTTGCTCACTTGCCTGATGGCGTTTTGTCACCACTCCCCAGGGCATGCGACTTCCTCACCCGATCTGCACTGTTTATCCCTCTTCTGCCTAATCTCTTGTTCCTACTCCTAAAAAGCGTGTTTTTTCCACTGCCAGGCTTCCTGAATGGCACTGGTTGTGTCACTCTGGATATGTCTTTGGCTATTTATATCCTCAGAAAATGCCACATCACCTGGAAACTTGGTATTTTCCCTGTTACAAAACAAAACCCACAGTAATGAATTTCTTACTTCTCTCAACTTCCTTATATCATTGAGAGACTCCAGCTGCAAAATGAAGTCCAAAGAGGGGCTTCTTAAAAAGCTCATAGTAATTGGCCCCACAGGCTCCCACAGCCATTGGGATGTGACTATCACAGGCACATTTCCCCAGGGAGGCACAGGGATGGCTGTGCCAAAGCTATAGCACATAAAGAGTTCAGAGGTGACTGTATTCACATTAGGAATTTAATTTTCTTTCATCCTGCATAACCTGAATTTGTAGCAGGCTACTGCAAATGCTCAAATAAGCATGTCTGTGAAAAGTGGGAGCACTAAGGTCTGGTTTTCTGTCATCCTGCCTGCAGACTCATGGTAATCCCACAAAATGTGGCAGGGATTCGGCTCATCCTGCAGCCTCTCCTGCAGCCAAGGCGCTGGTGAGTCTGTTGCTCCAAGCCAGATGTCTACTTTCCAGAGACTCCCAGGACCTTAGCAGTGCTGAGGTCTTCATCCTGCAGCTAGTCTGGCTGAAATTAGCCAACCACTACAAAAGTTTCTGAGGGAAGAAGGAATAACATGCCAGCAGACAGACACTCATGGAAATGGACAGTTAGAGCCTAAAAAGCAGGGGGAGATAAACCATTTGTGTTGTAGGAATTTGCTCTCAATCACCTTACCGGTCCTTTCTCCTCCACCATGTGCAGTCGCTGGCTGCTCACCCTTGAACACTGAGACAAACCTCACCAGCTTTTTTAGCCTTCTGGAAGTTGTTTGCCTAGGAAGATTTCTCTCCCACACCTCTTCCTGATAAGTTCATATTATAGTAGCCACTGAGAAAAGCTGTGAAAAGTGACCACTGAGTGTAACTGGGCTCCACCTGTTGCTGTCAGCAAGTCCCAGGAAAGTCCTGACAGGCTTAATTTGCTGTGGAAGACCACTGAAATCTGTGAGATTCACCTGAAGCAGCTCACACCCTGCAGGTCTGCAAACCTGGGAAGCATCCCAAGAGCATTATCCAGGGTCATGCTACACTAAGCACAGCCTCGGAGTCGCTGTGGCATGCCAAGGCTGAGATCAGTGCAACAAGTCCCAGGGTGCCACTGAGGGGACCCCACTCAGTGCGAAGGGGACATTTATGTCAGCTTGGGCAGAGCTTCACCTTGGCTTGCCTGCTTCCAGATGGCTGCCTGGCCAATGCGGTTTCCCAGGGTATGGGTCTGGCCAAGTGTCTCATGGACACACCATTTTGGGCTGGTATCATGCCATTTCCCTTTCTCCCCAAGGCAGAGGTGGCAACAATGAGGTTGCAAGGACAGACCCTGCAGTGGGAGGCAGAGAAACAACCCCCATTAGGTGTCAGGTGTGCTTTGTAGGGATCGTTAGCACAGTTCAAACACCATGAGCACAAACCAGACTGCATGCCCAGGGTATCATACAAAGCCTCCTCTATCAACTCCGTGCAAATTTGCCACTCTCATGGGAAAAATCAAAGGGCCCAGGGCAGCAGACAGTGTGTTAGCAAGCTACAGAAATAGTGAGTGGCTGATGTCTAGACTCAGGGAAGGAAATTCCTGTCCTTGTTTAGAAGAGACACACACGTACACATACATACAAATAAAAAACAGGAAGGCATGCTTTGCTGTAGTGCTTGATAGCAGCCCAAGGGAAACAGTGTAATTTGGTAGAAGAAGCAAACAAGACATCCACTTAGACATAACTTGTAACGCCTACTAAGGAGGGTGCTTTGACAGACAAGTCTTAGAGAAATTGGATCCAGCACAACATCACAGAACTGACTCCGCAACAAATGTAGGGGACATGGCCCTGGGAGAGACCCCAGGCACGTCAAACCGCTCGGCACCTCTTAACGGGAGTCTAGAATGTTGTGAGTTGTCACAACAATATGCACAGCTGAGAGCGCTGCATATTTGGAGCCGTTATAGCTCCTATAGCCTGGGAGCCCATCTGTGTTCAGATACATTAAACTCTTTTTAAGAAGGGAACGGAGTGAGATGCACATACTCACAAGACCCTACAAAGTCCCTGGCCCAAACATATTTGTCACATTATAAAAGACCTGTAGAAGTGCCAGTTTTGGTGAGTACTATGTAATGTGGTTCTAGCCACAGACTTTATTTTTCCACCATGATGAGGACCACAATATCTCTTACCCTAAATAAACAAATAAATAAATGACAAGGGTCAAAGGGCTGCAAATCATACTGACCTGTTGGGTTTTTTTTTTGCCTCCCCCCCTTCCACCAATATATTTGTTACTAAAGTGGCGGGCACCCTGCTCCATTTAGCAAAGACCAGAACAGATTCATAAAGACTTGCCAGGCCTCAGACATTATGTGATCTGAATGCAATTTCTCCACCCAGTCAACAAACACTCTATTTTTATTATTTTCATAAGAAGCTAGTAGGGAGGGAGTGAAGAAGGGAAGAGGGAGGGGAGGAAATGCCCTTTGACCAAGGAGAATGCCAGAGCTCAGTGAATTGTTACTCGCACAATATGTTAAAACTAAAGCTGGGCTACGTATTTTCATTTCACAGCAAACCTAGCCTTAGGACTAGAAAACAAGATTTCAGTTCCACTGGGCTGGCACAACAGCATTAGACAACTTAAGGCAGGAAGTGAAGCAAAAATTACCAAAGAGATGTCAGGCGAATATAAAGTAAAGCATCTTTCTTTTACAAAAGAAGAGTTGGGACAATAACTCTGCCCCTGCACATCACTAGGGTGTCTGCTGGCACACTCAAGCCAGGGCCAGCACTTCTGGCTGGCTGGACCACCATGGAAGCCCCCTCCCAGTGACAAGCTCCTTGGGCACATAGGAGAGGGCAGCTGTGAGCACAAGAGGACAGACTGGTGCCCACCGGAAGCCTGGATGCATGGTGTATGGCCAGCACCCTCAGAATGCCATCACAGCAATGCCTACAGCTCTTGGGCAAAATAGAGCGGGTCTCAGTGGATGCTAAGGAAAAATAAAGGTCAGGAGAAAGAAACCAACGCCCTCATGACAATTCATACTCTCAACATCCTCTTCCTCCACTGGCCACAAGCAAGAGTGTCTGCGAACAGACCAGAAGCTACCTAGCTTGGGAGAGTGAGCTCTGTGCATCCAAACAGCCTTGCTATAAGCATTTCTCTTGTGCCTGGTATCTCACCCTCTTCCCAGCTCTACAGTAGAGCCTCACTGCAAATTTTTCACAGGGGCCAGGAATCAATGCTTTCTCCCTAAATGACCTTCCTTAGCCAAAGAATTGCATATCACAGCTCTCCTTTCTCACCTTGCTCCCAGATAACTGCCTTCTCAGTCCACATCTGCAAATTTTCCAAGGACCCAGCAGTGTCCCCACCTTACCAGAAGAGACTGTGAAGAAGATGAGTGTGCACTTCATCAAGCCATATCCATGGTAATGCAATTTGTACTTAATCTCAATCCATTCCACCATTTGCCTCCCACATAAAAGAGGCTTTTTGCCTGAAGACAAAAATGCTTTGCTCAAGGCAAGTCTTTCGGTTCAGAATGTGGGTCACTGAGTGAAATGTCATAGCACAAGCATAGCACCATGCAGGTGATGAGGTTAATGGATCTTATTGTCCATTTTCACCTTAAATTTGTGAGATCCTGCACCTCTAGTTACATCTATATAGGACAAAGGAGAGAGATTTCAGGTAGCTCAGATGCTGAAAACATCCTCATTAACATTTCTCTTGATAAAAACACAACAGCACTACATGTGCATGACACAGAAGGCAATCTACTTTCTCTAAATGATAGTTGATATAGGACAATGTGTTCCCCTTTTTGTCTGGTCCTCCAAGCTTTCCGTCTAGGAGATTCCTATCTTAGAGCTAATGCCACGGTTGCACTCTATGCTGATGAAGAGTTACACAAAAAGGCTTTTAAATACCATAAACCATAAACCACCTCCTTGGAATCTATTCCTAGGAGCAGATGGCTTACACTGCTTGCCAAAACTTTTGTCCAGCATGGAGAGCATTCAGCAAGCGCTAAATCTTAATAGGTGATTTTTTTTCCCGCACCCAAGGAGTTTGCTATGAATTTCTACACTGAACAGCTTCCCTCTCTGTTGTACGACATCTGAGGACACCAGAATCACAGTAAACACTGAGTCCAGAAAAACTGCATTTCATTTTGGTCCACTGTGCTTTTTAGACGTTAATTCTGCTCATGCAGATGACAGTGACTATTGAATAATTTCAAGACTGCAGACACAGACTAATCTAAAGTTTATAGGAATCTGTCAGAAGATTCTTACTGATGCCTTGGGCCTCTGTCACACCCTTTTTAATGACATGCTGTTTGGAAGATTCAAAGCCAGTTAGGAATAATGCACCTGGATAAAGAAACACACAATCTGTTTATTTTCTTCCTCTTATGCTTGCATCATATTCATTTGTTAATGGGTAAAATATTTTTGCAGTCCCTTAAATTCCACATTCTGTGTTTCTGAACTTTTTTTTTAATTATATGGTGCAGCCAGGTGGTGAACCAATAACATTTTTCACCTCAGTTGACACAATTAAACACTATGATTTTCAACCACCAAGAAAAGTTGGCTGGTTGAGTAAGGGCAGTTTGACAACTGAGATATTTATGTACAGCCAAAATGAGATAGTGCCCTATATTTTAAACAGTTCAAGTCAGAGGAGAAAAATGTAAAATTGGTTCCTAGATAATAATGCCTAATCTTTGTTTTTATGGCACATTGCTGTGCAATTAAGGTTGGCTCGTGAAAGCTGTGCGTGAGCACACTCCAATTGCTGAATGGCCTCATAGATGGCAGGAAGGAAAATAAATATTCTACTGTTTATACTTTCTGAAGTAAAATCTTTGAGATAAACAGTGTGTCAGGTTGACAGGTGTGACTTCTTTAGCCTTCGCTGGATTAATTTTTCATTCACAGTTGAGGCTGATAGCCTGAAACTGTTGATGGAAAAAACCCACTATTCAGATTTTGATGGGAATATGAATGTCTGGGTCTTAGAAGGGTCTGACTTCTGTGCAAAGGATTACAGACACCCTGTTGTGCCAGCATTGAGGAAGGACCACTCTGCAGCTGCACTGCATAGGGCTGGTGTTTCACCCAAGGTATGGCATTTTCTAGGAAGGTGATCAGATACATGTCCCCCATGATACTTGGAAAGCAGAAAGATTTTTCAAAGGTTTCTTCTGGGTATTTAACTCTTCATAAAAAACCCAAAGGCATGCACTACCACACCATTCTTGATTTTGGCAAGTTTTTCACCTGCCAAAATGTCCAGTTCTTTGTGGAACTGCTGTCTGTAAACAAAGAACAGGAGTGTTAATAGCATCTTCCTCTGCCTGGTTGTGCTTGGTTTGTCCAGGGTTTCTGCTTAGGTCAGTCCGCCTCCAAGGAGGACTGAAATATGGATGGAGAGAAATGGATTTGTATCGAATACAAAAAGGAGACAATGATGAGCAGGCATCATCTGTGCAAGCAATTTCACATTGTAGAAGGCAGCCTGCAATCTCCAGGCAAACTAAATGTGAAAAAAGGCTCACTGAGCCCCTGCCAGTACATGGAAATTCCAAGAACAACAAGTTAATCCAATAAGATCCAATAAGACATTGAGATTGAGAAGTACAGAGACAAATTGTGTTCATACTCCACAAAAATACAGAGCAATTGTAAGTCCTATAAACTCCCCAAGATTATTTTTCCTGTCCAAGAAAATCACTTCTGCCTCATATGGCTTGAATTTAAACCAACTAGTTTAAATCCTTGCCCTTAACTCAATCACTGAGAAAATAAAGAGAAAGTAGGATCGAAGTTCAAAGCAAAGTATGTGGCAGCACATGGAGCTGGGCACAGGGCTGGTGTGCCAGGCAGACACAGACCCCTGCCCCACCACTCTCACATGGTGCTTGGGCCCAGATGGGTGTTGGTTACCTTAAAAAGCTGTAACAGCAGAAACCAAAGAGGAACACCTCCTCTGCCTAGGGTTTCTGAAGAGTTGTCACACTCCAGAGGGCTTCTCAGTGGTCAGGGGCCACATACGGGTGCATGACAACTCCAAGAGGTCATTTCTGTACTGACAACCATCTATGAGGAAGGATATATCCATCCCTTCACTGCTTCTCTTAAATAAAACTTTCTACTACATATTAGCAGTCTTCCCAGCTGTTTCAGGCATAGATCATTTCAAGTTTTTCAGAGTAATTATCTGCACGGTCCCTTTTTCCCTGTGGAACAGATGATTTATAAGGTGATGGCAAGACTGTACTCCATCAGATTGCCTAGAAGTGAGGGGGAGATGAAAACTGACTCTAAAACCTTTATCATTTTTAGGTGGTAAGTTATAAACATTGCTGAGGAAAGGCAAGGAGACTGGAAAGCTCTGAGCATGACTTAAATGCAAAACAATGGGAAAATCAGGGCTAGGCTATGACTAAATTGCATGGGAGTCTAGACCACACACACACACAAAAATACATAAGCCAGTTCAGAGCTGAAGACCAAGTATGGGTTTTTTCATCCCCACAGATGATAACCGAGAGGATCAATTCTACAATTAGAAAAGCAACTTGTAAAAAATCTGCTTCCTGTGAGTATTCAGTACCTATCCTGCTTGCTCCAGCAACCATATGTGCATTGATTTTTACTGCTCTTAGCACTGCAGAGCCAATGGAGTCATGAGACCCAGTTCCAAAACAGAGAAAAGGAGACTGCGACCAAGAACAGTGTGACCAGCAGACTCCTTACTGCCACTGGTGGTGCTCTGCCAGCACAACTGGCAGTGCCAGCAGTAAGTATATGGAATGAAACAGAAATCCTGTAGCCTTCTCCATTTACCACATTTAATCTGAGCTTGGCAATGTCCAGTCAACACAGAACTCCACGCTGCTGGTTTATTTTTCCAGAAGACCTTCTGTTCCGTCCACAGCACAACTAAACAAACATATATAGCACTTCTAGAATGGTGTACGCTTTCTCTTTTCTTTTTTTAAGACTAAGCTCTGTTTTCTTCTTCCTACTCAAACTTTTCCTAAAGATAAATCTGCATATCTTCTTTGATTTGTTCCTTCATTTCCTTAAAAGAAAAAATTAAAGAATCAGGAAGAAAGAGATGGTGTGTCTCTACAAGGTTATTTGTGTAAGATATACTGTGCTATAAATTTACATATATGGAACAGTCAAATGAAAAGGCTAAAGCTCAATTAAAAGGCCCATGCCACAAGAAAATGAAATCACAGTGTTAGTTACATTTCCCAAAATGAGAAAATAGTAGGTACCAAGAGACTTAGAGCGAGGGGGAAAAGTAAAAACACTGTTTTGCTTTGCAGAGCCAGGGAGCACCCAGCTGAGCTGGATGGGGGGAGAAGAGCTCGCAGCTGGGCACGAGGAACTGCACGGATGGCAGCCCTGCGGTTTTCCTGCTGCCGTGAAGGCGTTCCCAGAACGTCTGAAAGCAAAACTTGGCATGCAATATGGGAGCTGGATGGAAAGTGAGAAAGACTGGGGATTAAAAATGATCACTTTCCAGAAATAAAAACAAAAACCAGCCACCAGCTTCTCCCTTGCATAACAGAAGACATGAGGATACAAGTATGTATCAACAGTATGATCCTCCCACTCACTCCCCATTCATGTGAGCTTGCACTGGTTTCTTCACTGTTATCAGAAGGAAAAGGCAACAGTTTTATTTACAGAGGGATATAAATAAAAAACCTGAAACGAGGAGCAGGATGCCCCAGCTCTGCAGTAATGACAAAAGCAGCACAGCTGGCTGTCAGGCACGCTCCCCTATCTACTGGCAGCAGTGCTACCCAAGGCTGCAGCCACCCACTGCCCATGCAGGCACAGAACACGACCTTTTCCTCCATAAATAACAGTTCTCCATCCAAGTGTCATTATTAAATTCTTTCTTGTGTGACACAAGCTGTCCTTGGGAATAAATAGTCTGGTACATGATTATGCGGGATGGTTTTACAGGGAGACAGTTTGAAGAAAACTCTGCCCACACCAGATTAGACTTGGGCAATTCAGAGAAAACTATGAAATAGCAAGCGCATTTTTTAGCGTGTTGTGTTAAACACACTTCAAAATCTCAAAATATCTGAGTATTTGTATGCTTTTATCTGATGCTACATAATCTCTAGCCTCAAGTTCCAGCAAATGAAAACACTTGAGCCTCAGACAAAATGGTGTCAGCCTCACCAAAATCCCACCAAGTGCCTGGTCGGAGCTGACCGGGTGAGTATGTCCAGTCAACAGTAACTCTAACCCCACTGGGTCCAGCCAAGGACTGCTCTCCCATAATGCACAAAAGCCCGAGTTGGTCAAAGCGCTGGTTTGCAGTCCAAACTCAGACAAAAACAATCTCAAACAGGAATCGATGTCCTAATTATACCTACCTGGATATTAATAGAATATTACAGTCATTAAAAATAGAACTTTCAAAAAAATCAGGGCCTTTCCAAGGCCTTTCAGCTACCAACATCTCTCTCCCAAGCATTCATAGTGTCCATTGCCTTTACTCATCTGCTGTCATCCCCAGTCACAAGAGGTCACGCACTGACCCTCCCAGACCAGAAGAGGTACAAGGAGGTCTCCACCCACACACAGGAAGGGTGTCAGATCAGACATCTTATTTGGAGAGGAGGAGGGTGTCAGAGCTTCTTGAGAAAGAGGCTGAAATCACTTTGGAATTGCCCCTTACCCTTTTTTTTACAAATTCCTATCCTATAGAGGGATTAAGGCAGGACCAAGCAACTGTGCTGGTCACCATCTAACACATTGTCCACACTTGCTCTTTGTCCCAGCTGGCTTTAGCCAGCTAGGCAGGGAGAGGAATTCTTTGCTTAAACCAAAAACTTTTACAATCTTCAGGGTTCACTTTATGTTATTCAAATAACCAAAACAATTAAAAAGTCCATTCCTGATTTACCCTTGTGTGATGACACTAAGTTAATTCACGTCTTACTGCTCCCTTGCACTAGAACAAGGGAAAGAAGCTTTGTATGAATGAGAGTAGCTCCTATGGTAAGGGACAGTCTGGCTTTTCCCTTCAGTCCTCTCACTTCCCAGGACACCTTCACTGCACCCACAGATCTCTCGTGGGAGTGAAAGAAAGAGAATGACACTAAGGAACAGATACTGCCGTGGCAGTGCATTGCTGGAAGATGTTCAGATACTGTCACCTACAGAGCCTGTATAGGAGAGAACAGAAAGCGGGAGAATCCTCTCCCCACGTTCTTCCTTCCATAGGGATGTGTGACAGAGGAAATACCCTAATGGCATGTGATGTAGTGTCAGTATTTTGCTTGAGTAGGAAGCCTGATCAATTAAAAGGCAACATTATACCTAGAGGCACGGTAGAGGTAAGAGCATAGGCAATTCAGAGACTTCAAGACAGGCATTCAAAAATCTATTGCGTTGTTTCTCTAGCTCATCAGTTCATAAATTCTAGTGGCCCAGGGAATTTTTTACAGCACTCCTGCCCCCTCCCTGATACAGCTTGAAAGCAGTATAATATCTTGATCTCTAAGCTGTGCTGGCCCAAACATCTGCTGAAGAAAAATTTAGGAAAGACCAGCTGTGTAAAGGATAAACAACACAAACTTTATCATATCTGTTTTTTCCTCCACTAACATTCCATTTCTTCACAGATCTACTTTATTTTATTGGCAACTCTGGTGTTCAGCTGGTCTCAGTCTATACAATGTCATGATATGACTTCCAATGGCATGATGCTGATCTGCGTCAGCTATGGATCAAGCCCTACATGTAGGAGACATACTGTTATTTCCCATTTTCTGGCCCTTGATCTCTGGGTTATTATCTATCAGAGGTTTCCCAGAGGTGGTCTGCTTGTCACGTAACTGCTTCAAAGTCAGGCTGCTCAACTGCTTGATGGAGGATGCTTAATATGTATGTTCCTGGTCCTTGTCTTCTCTTTCATGTGCAGCTTTCACCCTCTCAGCTGCTCAGCACTGTGCCCATAAATCTTCCCTGGGACACACTGTGGGAGTCCCCAGAGGCAGCACTGTGCTGGAAAGGCAGTGGCTGACAAACAAGCAACCTCCCCTCAGGTGGCCTTCTCCTCCTTGTCAGCCACACACTGTGGGGAAAAGTAGCTGAAAAACCAGCTGTCCTGCCAAAAAGGACAGAAGAGTTTCTTGAGGGCAGTGCGACTCTTTTATTTATTTATTTTACTTATTTACCACACTCTTGTCACCAGCTTGATATTCTTTAATCTTACAAATCGCCTGCCAAGGACATAGAGCATCTGGCTTTCTTCAACAAATAAACTGTTTGCCATGTGTCTGCTGTCCAAAAAGACATGCTGCCCCCAAGTTACAATCCTGAAAAGGACTCTGTCAACATGTTTTATCAACTAATAATAATAATAAAAAAAACCTTCCTGTGTTTTTTCTCGCAGCTATTTTTAAAATGTCTCCAGAAGCCAGACAGTGAATCAGCCTCCATATCCAACTTTTGTTTCTACCAATGCAAATGCTCTTGGGTTTGTTATTGGAGGGTTGTTCAGAAACAGCTGGGCTGCTGGCATTCAAGCTATTCCTTTATTTAAGGGGTTTTGTTCTGAATACAAAGACACAGATTCAGAGATCATTCATGGACTTAAAGTCAAGCATATACTTAATTACTTCGCTGCACTGAGGCCTAAAACATTTGCATTGGAGCAAAACTATACACAAGCAGCCTTTCCAAACAAGCACACACAAGCGTCTGACAGGCTGAACGCTTGCAGAGCCGGTGCTGTGGTAGCAGAAAAGGGGCTGTAAATTCTCCCCCACCTCGGTAAGCTGGAGTGAGTCAAAGGAGTGAAATAAGTTGGGGTGAGGCTGTGTACACACGACTCCCCCTTGGAAGGTGGCTGGGTCTGAATGCGGAGGGGATCACATCCACAGAGATTTTCATGCAGGGGGGTAAGGAATTTTAGCCTAGTGTGCCATACATGCATGCTGCTCTTGGTGCTAAAAGCCAGCGGGGTTACCCGCATCCTTTCATCCTCTGTTCTCCCACTGACCAGGACTGCGTTTGCCCAGGTTATTAAGTGCTCACTCGCTCAAGGAGTGAACGTCCCCATTGCTTTCAGCGGCACTGTTGCAGGGAAGTGCTCAGCCATGAATTCGTTCTGAGCTAGCTGGGTGTACCAGAGTGTAACAAGAACTGTTGCTAAGTCTCATGAAATGCTGTACGAGGATCTGATCCAACCCACATTGAAGTCAAGGCAAAGACTCCCACAGATTTAAATAGGTATTAGATCAAGCCCTCAGACTTGTAAAATCTTCAGGGCAGGGGCCATGGCTTTGTTACAATGCACAGTGTGCATTTAATGTTCTCTCTAAGTAATAATAAATGAGAATTTGGAGGTAATTTGACGGGGGGTTGGGAAGCAGTTTCTAAAGCTTTCCAAAGAGCCTTGTTATTCCAGCATGCTAATGTATTCTACCAAAGCTGTGTTAATCTTTTTAAATATCTTTGTACAAAGACTGTAAAATCCTAGTGGGTTACATGGGTTGCATTTGTTCTGCAGCAGCTAGTCATTTCACATCAACAGCTCAACTTGCAAAAAAAAAAAAAAAAAAGAAGCCTATCTATCTGTTATTATTCATTTGCACATAATTAATGGTGTGTTGCTATCCTCCACTGCACGAAATCTTTGAAAACTTTTCTGTTCCCCTTTAAATGCTTTTCCTCCAACTCAAGACACAACTCAGAAAGTTATCTTCAGGTTCAGAAGTCAACAAACTATCCATCACTTTCAGGGCTCCGTGGAGGAAGACAAATAAACGCGGGAATGAAGGGACAATGGAATCTCTAAAATGCACCACGTTTCCTTTGACTAACCAACGGATAGACACAAAGCAGCTCTTGCGGTTCACACTCAAGTATGACTGTAACAGCTTTTGACAGCTAAGTGAGGTGGGGTGGTTTTTTACATAAAGATACCCTATTTAGGACTGTTTCTTCCCTGTGAGTAAGACGAGTCAGCTCTGCCAGTTTTGAATGAGCCATAGACTGGCCCCTTCAGTCTTACCTAGGAAGTGCAGAGGGCCACTGGCACAGATTCACAGACTGAGTGGCCGGGGTTGGAAGAGACCCCTAGAGATCATCTAGTCCAACCCCCTGCCAGAGCAGGATCACCCAGAGTAGATCACACAGGAACAAGTCCAGGCCTATCTGTAAGTTTTGTGTTAATGGCAGACTTTTCTGTTCTGCCTCTGCAAGACCCCCAAATTACAGCCTACTAGCTGAAGCACCACAAGAACAAAACGTAGAATTCAACTTGAAATCTTACATGGCACTTAAGGAAGCTAATGGGCAAAACCCAGGCCTGCCATACATCCAGTGCTTGATGTCAAGGCAGGGATTTATTTTTTTTACTGGAACTCTCTATCCCAGTATCTCTACTGGGATACTGACATTTTGCAAATGCTTCCTCCAAGATATGCTATCAGTTTGCAAGGCTATTTGAGTGCTCTCATCGGCTGTGTGCACAGATAACTTAAGATGACAAGTAAGGCAAAGCACAACAGATTATCAGTTGAGAGGGAGATGCTGATCTCGGTGACAGTCAGGAGAAGTCTGCAGTAACTCAGCTGGGCTCTCTCAACTTACTTGCCCTCGACAAATGTCACCAAGTTCAGGCTCTGTCCCGGGAGGGGGAGGAAACTTGTTTTCACAGGTTTGTAAGCATAACTCTGCACTGGTAGTTGTGAGTACAAGTAGTCACAAGCCCTCTTCTCTCTTAGTGGGCCTCTGAGAACCTGCAGGATTGGAGGACAGGCTGCTGTGTGTAAACTGTTCTGTTGGAGAAGGCATAGAGCTGCACCGAGATGGACGAGAGCAGCGCAAGCCTGCCTAAGGCATCAAAAATTGGGAAGATGGAATTATTTTGACTGAAGTCTCATAAGTAAGTAAGGCAAAGTTTTGTTCTGCTGCCTAATTGTTTTTCACCCGAGCAATTACAGTCCTAACCTCATCTGAAGCCAAAACAAGGCCAGAGGGGGTGGTGGGTGGAGTGTTTCACCCTCCAAAGCCTCATTAATGTTCTTCACATGTCACTTCACCAAAGGCAACAAAAAGCTATTGTTCTCACTCCCTATTTCCTGGTTTAGCTATTCTGACAACAGACCTTTCAGTCAAACGGAGGGTTTAAACCGTGTATTGAAAACCTGTCATCTGACCTCTACTGCAAAACGTATGAAACCCCAGGAGCCACTTCCCCAGCTAGTTCACCTCTAGAGTCACCCCCCAGCCATCGGAACTGCAGCAGCTGAGGGTGAGACCCTGAGAGGGTGTTATAAGTGTTCGACACAGCACTTGCAAGGCTTACTTGCATTGTGATAAATTGCATACATTTGGAGTTCAAAGATGTCTTAAGAAACACCAGAAAGTGGATCAAAATTGGACCCTTCAGTCATGAAAGATTCACCTGAATCTCCCATAAGGATGAAACGTACAATTAACCTCAAGATTCATACGAGATGGACTTAGTTTGAAATACCTCCTGCCTCAATTCTTCTTTGTGGATGCTGTTCTTGATCCAATCTAAATCTCCCTTAATCCATTACTGTTTTTCCACCTTTTCACCAAGTTTTCACTAGTGAGCCAATGGCTTTGTCCAGCAAAGACTCAGAGTCATAAAGGACTTTTTGGATGAGAAGAGATCTCTTCACACAGATGATTTCTTCCATCTCTAGGGGAGGGTGTCCCTGCCCATGGCAGGGGGGTTGGAACTAGATAATCTTTAAGGTCCCTTCCAACCCAAACCATTCTATGATTCTATGATCTTGAGTCTTGCTCAAGACATCCCATTACACCCTCACTCTTACAGCAGAGTTCCTTACTCTGAACCATGACTAATCTTCTGATAGAGCTGTCCTGATCACTGTACCAGGACTAGTTTCACCTGCCAGCTGCATCACTATACTACTCCTCATTTTTAATTGTAACATCTTCCTAATGTGAATTCTCCTAGGTTTCTGCTCCATTTACTAATCTTTTGTTTCTCTGTTACCCCTTTAGAAGTGTTATCTGCTTATATCAGTGTCTCAGTTATAGCTATCCTTTCATGTTTTAATCACTGCAACATCCCTATTTAGGTTATCCCTCAGTAACAGGCTGTAGAAAGGACAGCAGAACTTTCCACCCTCCTGTCCAAGTATCCCCATCAGCTGCACAGTTGTCCTCAGTGCAAGAGAAAACTGCCCTCTGCAAGGAAATCCATGATTAGAGGCTAGTTTGAAGGAAGCCTGTGTGAAGCTACATGCAAATAGCTGTCCATGATACCCTCAGATAGGGTAGGAAAGAAGCATAATTTCATCTCCATCAAACGAAGGCCATTCAAAAGGGAACAAAATGTGTTCCTTCCTCTGCCATACCGAGGCAACTCCTTGAGTGGCTGCAGTAGTCAAACACAGAGCTAGAAGAAGGTTGCAGCACCAGCACCTCCCTCTGCCTCCAGACACATCCTCTTCTATCTACAAACCCAGCATCTGTTATCAGAATGATGAAGGGCAGCAGCTTTATTCACTTAAGAAGTACAGGGGCCACTTGTGCTGAGCAGGAGACAGAGCTCATGAAAACTCGAGCAAGAGGGAGGTGAATGGAGAAGGGTTGTGCTGAAGTGAAGTGACTCGCTTATTGCCCTGTGAGACATTTGTGCCAGGATGCAGACCAGGATCTCCTCACTAGAACCCCAGCCACTTGTATTTCCCATCTACTGCTACTCAGTCTGGTGTCTGAGCTATTTTAACCATACGTACAGTTAGACTGAACTGTCCAGAGCAAAGATGATGCACTAGAAGATCTGAGCTTGGCTTTTATGGACACATAGAGAAGGTGCTTTGTTGTTCATTTATCATTCAGCTGATTGTGAGCATCTTTCCTTAAAGAAAATAAATAAATACAAATATTAGCTTTCAGACAGAGAAAGATTTGCTCTGTTTGGTGAGATATAAATAACCCTTCCCAAAATGTAAAAGCACCATGAGGCTGAAGTGTCTGGACACTCTAAACAAAAGGTTAAGTGCATGACTTTGGAAGGAGGAACCTGTACTTCCAAAAGTAAACGATGGACCTGGGGGGAACATGGTTAAGGTTTGAATCAGGGCAAGTACAATACAGCACTCACTGGTTTACGAGCTTCTCGAAAGAGTTCAAATATCCAGAACTTGTCATGAAGCCCAGTCAGACACAGAAATCACTTAATGGGCTATAATGAACATATATCCACCAAAGCAAGTTCTGCATTTCTTAATGGCATGTTAATGAACAGGATGTGTCCTGGCTAATCGAGCTGGCTGCACCTCTCTTTTTCTTTGGTCAATTCAATAACTGTGTTTAAGATGATGAACTCAAAAGATAATTTGTAACTAGTGTTCAAGCAGCAAGGAGACAGGCAGTTATTACATCTCAAAACACCCTGCAGTTCCAACTAAAGGTTTCATCACATATCTATCTTTGCCAGCATGCTTATCTTATTAAACACTCTTTATTTGGCTGGGTTTCTTCAGGCCTGACATTTTACATGTCCCAGATATTTGACATTTAGGGACAGACTTGCTCATATGTCAGCCTTTACTTTTGAGTGGGTTATCACCGAGTAAAGCTCACCTCTCCTGGGGTGATGTGCCCTAAAACTTCACTTCAGCTGATGGCAGGCCTTTTCAAGATCTCAGAAGGGCGACAGCAATTCCCGCTCTGCTCTCTCCACAGTTCAGCAATCTGGAGTTAACGTTTCAGGTAGACAGGAAAAATGGGATACTACAAAGCCTTACTGTGGGTTTGCAAGAGGTTCAATTTCACTGCTGCAATAACAATTACCCAGCAAGCTTGGAAGGCAGAGGCTGTTACTATATCTGACAGAGGCACACAGTTTTTACTGGGACCAGATACATAGAACAGATCAAGCTGGGACATGGAGTGACTATATAACCCACTGCTTAGTTCATTACTGTAGTTGATAGCGTATGCACAAGTTTTACAGGTAATTGCAAGCTTTTTTTCCCCATGCATTGCTGTAACATTTTTCTTTTTAAGGGGAGCAGCATAAATATCTGCCCTTAACAAAAGTGGCCAAGCTTGCTAGCAACTGTTCTTGCCAGTCGTTGTACAGAAAGAGCACTGGAAGGACGCACATTCTTGCAAAGCTCTGGTGGGAAATCCCCTGTTGAAAAGGGAGCCTGTGTTTCCATGCAGGTCTGTTTATGTATCGATGTGAGAGACACGATACACACGATCAGCCTGGCAGATAGAAGTGCACTTCTTCATTCTGTTGGTTAATTTTGTTTGTGTGCCCTTTTGCACCACGTAAATGGAACTAGATTTAAAGCATTTGTATTTTGAGAGATGTCTTGTGTTTCTGGCCATGGCCTTGGATCTGCAATCAAGAATTTTTTAACAAAAAACACCTTCAACACCCTTATGATCTTGAAGGTACAGACTGACATCAGAATGTATCTCCAAGTTCTTCAGTCAGGCTGCAGATTGGTACTATTGGTATTTCCTAACTTGCAAGAGGCTTGGCAAACACAGCATTCTTCTAATGCATTTTTGGTGTTCATTTAACTAAGCTTTTAAAACTGCTATCTGAAAAAGGAGGCATACCAATGAATTCCAGCCAGAGCAAGAGAGGGATTGTCCAGATAACCTCTCAGCCCTATTGCATTTTGAGGTGGAATAACTGACCTTTAAGTGAGTCATCAACAGGGGAGTAGTCAGACTCATTACATTGCCCTTAACTACCAAGCAGCAGGGAGCTACAGAGGGTCTTCTCTGGTTGACAATCTTGCAGTAGAGAACAAGGCCCACACATACTGACTTTTCTGCTTCTGGTCCACCTAAGCCCAGTCACTTCTTCACTCCTCCTCCATCTCACCTTCAGCTACCCATATGTCCCAGTTCCCAACACCAGTCACACCCTCCATTCTCTCATCTCACCTGTATAGGGACTGATTTGCCTTTATCTCCCCTTCCTGCTCCTCAGTTGAGTCCTTTGTCCTGTCTTTAATTGTGTGAATTACTTTCCTCCTTGATTTAGGCTCCATGGGGCTTTGAGATGTGGAGCCATTTGTGCTGCATCATACCTGTGTAGCCAGCACCAGCTGAGAAGGAGGGCCACTGACCTCAAACTGTGCACTTCTCACCAGTTTCTGAAACCACAGGACACACTTTCACACATCGATCCCTGCCCCATGCCTCTCACTTTACCTCTTCAAGAACAGATATTAGTTTCTATGTACAGCTGACAGTAGCTACTGCAGGGGAAGGACTACTTGGCCTCTTCTATCAGAAGTTTAATCTATATATAATCCCGTCAAACTTTTAGTGTTTTTCAGACGCTTCTTCACACAAGCACGAGGGTGTAAGCTGGCTGCTAGTGCTGTTACGCACTCTCCTTTCTCTGTCCCAGGGAACAGAGTTACAGACTGGGTCAAACACTGGTGGAGATGCAAAGGTAGGGACCTGCAAGCTCTTGCCTTCATATTTTTAAGCCTAATGTAAACAGCCCATGGCACCTGGAGGCTGGTGGGATGACCCAGGAGTCAAGAGGGGGAATTTAGGTCAGTTTACAGCTCTTATTTTCTGTTTGTTTTCAAGCCACTGCTTTCAACTTAAATGGCCACTGTTTTGGGTCAAACAATCACATGTAAAAGATACAGCAAATCCAACCTTTGATTATGCCTGGAGAGCTGAATGTAAGCAAGTTGTTAAGCCTCTCCCCTCCAAGCATCACTTCTGTCAGACTGAGGGATCCCAGACTTGACAATTCAGATAATTAGAAGTGGCGAGGGGAGAGGAGCAAAAGAAAACACTATAGCTTATTGCAATCACTCAGCTGTCAATCTTCCTTAAATTTCAGGAAGAGACAGCACAAGGGTGCAAACCCAACTTTTAAAAAATCCTCCGTGGTTCCTGTTGCCCTTTTTGCATGCATGCAGGGCACAGTCCATGCTAGGCCGTTTCTGCTGTTGCGAGCTAAACACAATTGTGAAGGAGATGGCAAAGGAAATGCTACAAGCTGGAGGAAATGACAGCATGCCTTTTACAGATAGCACTCTTGCCTCCATATCATCATTAATTTAACATCCTGGTAGAGGCTGCCTGGACTGTGTATTAATGAGGTCTGTCCCTGTCGGATGACATGGAAAAACCACTACAGTCTGGGGTCACCAATAATCCCACAGTGCTTCTCAAAACAATGCAATGTTAAGCCCCGTGTCATGGGCAAATTGGCTTTATCTACCCAAAATTTAAAAAATCAAACAGCAGCCATCATTTTAACAAGTTTGCCTCACCCAGACCTTGATGGTCAGGGCCACTGTTAACAAGTGATCAATTAGCCTGCTTAAAAGCACTGATAACAACATTTTTGTATGAGGGAGTGAGGGAGGCTGACTGCCAGGACCTAATCTTCCACTTCCTCACGGCAATCATTTCTGAAAACTAAGCAGCTCGCAGGCTGGATGACAATGGCATTAAAGCCTCTTGCTGGGTTTCTTTTCAAGATGCCCTCAGAGAAATTAAGTGGAATTTTTAGATGCATAAGGCTGAGGAGCATGCTGGCCTTGTGCAGGCACTGAGCCCCTCCAGCTCCCCTGCCCACGGAGCATGTGCCCCCTCAGGACTGCTGGCTGACCTCAGTGAGATTTGGGTTCAAAAAACACAGCTGCAAATTACCCTTTTCTGTGAAAGACTGGATAAACTACTAAT
Source organism: Eurypyga helias (assembly GCF_000690775.1). NCBI lineage: Eukaryota > Metazoa > Chordata > Aves > Eurypygiformes > Eurypygidae > Eurypyga > Eurypyga helias. Next base: position 11,777 of record NW_010243107.1, on the reverse strand, counting down.
ATTACTTCACCAGTTGGGTGAAGGTCCCAGCCTTTGTGTGATTAGGACTATTTATTCTTCCCATCCATGATCTTCCCGCTCCCATCAGACACTTCCTATGGTATCAGTCCCAGGGCTTCAGTCAACATAGCTTGTGGGTCCACATTCATTTACATCAGCTTCAGCTTGGAACTCCTTTCGGTCTTCTTAGGGCAGGGAAATTAAGCCACATTTTTCACTGCAATGAGAAACACAGCTGCTGTGCCTGCAGTTTGGCTGCAGCCAGATGCAGTGGATCTAAACTCGGATCTGTAGGCTCAGGGCCGATCCCAAGCTTCATGGCAGCACAGGCTCATTGCACCTGGCATGGGAATGATGTACCTCATTGTGTGTGCCCTCTTTTACCCTAAACCCTTCCTCAGTCCAGCACAGCAGGCTGTTAATGCAGGAAGCTGTCTGTACCATCAGACTATTGTTGAATATTTGACCCCACATCCTCTGGCACAGATGGACTGGCAGCTAGGCAGAGACCACACTTAAGCCTGGGTATATTTGGGCCGTGGCTGTGGAGTGCCCAAGGGGCAGGTATCCACTGCCTGCCTAGAGCCTGGACTGGAGCCAGCGGGCCCCCTCATGAGCCCACAGGGCCACAAGCATTTTGTAGCCCCAGGTCCATGGTTTTGCCTTGTACTGTAAAATACTGCATTCTATTCCTGCCCTTACAATACAGCACAAAGTCTCTTAATCACTCATAAACATTCGGGACCTATTATTTGGGCTTTTATAAAAGAAAACTGCATGTTTTCCTTAAGACTTTGTTCAAACATGCAGGTTACCATGCAAAATGGCAAAGCACCAGCAGGCCTGTAGAGGATATCATCTGATGCGATTCTTAACCCGCTTTCAGACCTCATGAGAACACAGACCAAACAAGCTGGCACAGCTGGGAATAGGGCACAGCTTCGTCCAAAGCCCTCGCACTGCGGTGTCCAAGGAAAGGCCAAGCAGTGAGCAGTGGCCTGGAGCCACAGCAGCCTGCCACCTGCTTTTGCTCTTCAGAGGGGAAGAATAACGGTACCAGACCTATGCCTGACAGTGCAAATGCCACCTCTCCTGGTGTGCTCTGACACTCTTATGACAGTCAGCGTGACATGGGAGCAGAAAACTGGTAAGTCTCCTCTCTTCCCCAGCCCTCTTCTGCCTCCAGATATAGGAAACTTGGCCACCCCGTGGCTGCTGCCTCCTTTCTGGGCATCCCCGCACCAGGAGCAACGGATGCAGGCAGCGATGGTACTTCAAGCATAGGCTCCCTGCCTGCTGGCTTGTGTACCCCACTGCCTGTCCCAGAGCTACCATTATACCTGAAAACAAACAGGCCCTAGAATTTTCTCTCAAACCTTGTTTTTAACAGAAATTCTTAACTGAAATCAACAAAACAGAATCCTAAGTCTTAACTGTACTTTCTACTTTAAGCCTCCCTTATGTCGCTGGAGATGGGCTGTTTGAAGCTCAGTATGTAAAGTCTCCCCCTCAGCATGTCAGCCTTAGAATAAACACAGCTAACCAGGCCAGTCCAGGCAGAGACCTACCTGGAGGAGAGACCTGAATCCATGATGTCCTTGCCAGCTAGAGTACTGAATGGTGCCTTAATGCACCAAGAAGTCATTTTTATGAGCATTACTTTGCAGTACAGCTGCATCTGGTCTCCACATTTCCACTAATTCCTGCCATTTCTGAGTAATTTAAAATAACTCCTGTTACCTCACTTTCTCCCCTCCTGCCATTACATTTTTTTAATCACTGATGTCACCTCAGCTCTTTTCTTCAGTCACAGCAGAACCAGTTTCTCACTCCCACTTTGGCTTCTCAGTTTCCAGTCTTGTCACCTCATTCTTCCTCTGTTCCTGAAAACTTACACTAGCCTGGGCTAAGCAAGTTTCTTTTGCTGCCACTTCTTATCACCTTGGGTTTTTAAAAATTGACTTTTTACACTGTCCAGCTCTCCTTGCCCTTGGTGTACTTCTGAGGAGGTGCTTTTTTCTTTCTCAACGTACGTTCATTTATTCTTTGTGGGGGTTTTGTTTGTTTGTTTTGTGTTTTGTTTTGTTTTGTTTTAATACAACAGCAAATTACAATTCATTCTACAAAAGCTTCCTATTTTAGATTTCAAGAACATCATTATGCCACTGGATGCACGATCAGCTCCTGAAGTGTTGACAAGATTAATTAGGTAAGGTGTAGAAGCAGACCTAATAGGCACTCCCTACCCCATGCAAATTCTGCTGCTGCCCTAACATTGAAAGAAAATAGGAGTAAAATTACAGATGTGTCAGAGAGAGGCCCAGTTTGTCATACAGCTCCAACCTCTGTTCTTTGACAACTAAAGCCATTCGGTGTGTGTGTTCACAGTCCCACTGCATGTGAGAGCACCACCTAGCCACCAGACAAAGAGTTGGCACTGGACATCACTCTGTCCAGTTAGCTAGGGCTTGGGCGTGGGATTCAAGCTAGGGCTTGGGCTTGGGTTGGAACTAGATGATCTTTAAGGTCCCTTCCAACCCTAACCATTCTATGATTCTATGATTCACACCAGCCGGCTTCTCACCTGCCCTGCCCAGCAAGAAGTCAGAGCCTTTTCTTCCATACGGAGGTTCACAGTCCAGCTCCAAACTGTGGGACACGCTTTGCTACAGAACTAACAGTGAGAGCTTTACTCCTTTGAGGCCTCAGCAAGACAGCTTGAAAGTGGAGGTAAGAGCCATCAGGTTGGAATTAGGCCATTGTGCAAGCAGGACTTTCCCAGGGACAGCACATAAAATTGCCAAGCACAACACGAGATCTGCTTGATGATCTCATTGCTGAATTATTCAGTGATTCCTTTCAGTTAACATCAAAGAGGATGAGCAACCTTCAAGGGGGGCACTGCCTGGCTACAACCTTGTAATAGAGTTATCACAGGTGTGGGGGCTAGGGGAGCATGGGGAGGACTAAGCTGACAATACCCTTTTATGTGGGAACATTAGAAATGAATCTGCAGGTCCAAGGTCACCTAGCCTGCTCTTCGGAGACCCTCCTCGGAATTGCTCTCCACACCGCATCAGAAAGCCCTACAGTTAAGCTGGCATGCACAGTTGCTCTTATAAATCACACAAGAATTTAGAAAACAAACGTTGGCTTCTCCTTTCTAAATTATTTTCCCCATTTTGTTTAAATCTTAGAAGTTATTTGATTGTTTCTTTTAGTTTCTTTTTTTGGCAGCCATGGACAGTCACACAAACAGCTGCAGAGAAATTGCAAAAGAAACCCTCCCCCTTCTCTTTTATTTTCTGGTAAGTTATGTTGGGAAAATAAATATGAATGGCACAGATGTTCCATTTTTCTCTCTGCATAAAACAGTTTATGACATCTTGCAAATGCCGGAAAAATATTTCTTTTAAAGAAAGACATTTCTCTTACTCCAGCACACTATGTATCAGTGATGTTTTAAGGACAGTTGTAGAGCAAAGCCTGTTTTCTGGATGGCTTTTTCTCATTTACTAATAACATCAGAGAAATAGAGTGATTTTTTTTTAATTAATTTACTGGTTATTATTTGGATTTGAAAAGCTATTAAAGTTTTCAGAGTTGCTGATCAGCTGCTAGCTATTTATAAATCTCTATAGGCCCCCAACTAACAGACTTAAGGAACAAAGTTTCAAAATTAATCATACATCAGCTGGAGCAGAAGATGATTAGCATAGGAAGTGAAACAATTTTAAAAATATATACAGAGGGCAACTTTTTCTCTTTAATTATGTAAAAGAAAGAGACATAGAGTGGCTGAATAAAGCACTACAATCAAATGTATCATCACACTATACCGAAAGGCCTGAAAGCAGAGAAAACAGTAAGGGAACTAGATAAGGTGCCATTCATCATGCATTTCCTCTGCTGTCAACTCACGCTGTCACTCCCGTCATAAGTAATTGGATCTTTCCCTCAATCACAGCCACGTGGGCTGGAAAGGACCTTGAGAGGTCACCTACTCCATCCCTCTCCCCCAGGGCAGAATCCACTACGCTGACTGTCACTCCTGACAGACTCTGTCTAACAGCTCAAAAATCTTCCAGACACGATTCCACAACACCCCCAGGCGACCTATTCCCCTGTCGTGGTCTCCTGGCCTTTGGACAGTTTTGTCTGGTGACTAATCTGAGTCATGCCTGTTGCAATTAAAACCCTCGTCTGCAAGGGCATGGAGGAGAGATGATTCCCGCTTTCTTTCCATCACCCACCGGACGCATGCACGGGAGTGCTCCTCTGCACAAACCGTGCCCCCAGCCCCCGGGTGTCCTTGCAAAAATCTTTCCCTTTATCCCACCAAGACCCGTAAAGACAAAATAGCACCTTGTTAGAATGGTAATTACCAGCACCATTCCCACAGACTCGCTCCACACTGTGGTTATGTTGCAATCAGGCTTACAGATTTCCATGGAAAAAACATTTATTGGAGAAAAAACTCTCTTCAGCTAAGTTATTGAGAAATGTTCTACACTGTCCATTTGTTTTCTCTTCGCAACAAGTTCATAGGTTTTACAAAGCATACAGGCAGCCCCTTTTTCTATCAAAGAAAACCACAGGATTTTGACAGTGGGAATATGAAGTAGCTTGCAGTGTCCACAATACATAGAAAACATGCACAGTCTGAGTTTGTGCCCATGCATTTCCAACGTGGCAGTGAGCATTGCTTCGTATTTTAGATCCAAACTGAATCAACTCTGATACTGTTGTGGTACTCACAGGTTATAATAAACCTATTGAGTAAAATTCTTTTCTTGTCTAGTAATTATAAAACAGAGTAATTGTCATCAGTACAGTACTGCTGAATCTACAACACTGGAAATTAAAAGAGAGTTCAGCTCACTGCTACTGCAGTAACAGCTGAGGAAAAAAAAACCCAAATCCTTAAATGCAATCATTAACGGAATAATAATGATTTTGAGAGGAATTGGGCAATTCACTGTTAAACCATTACCTGGATGGAGCACAACATAACCATAATTCTGGTTTCCTTATGAAAGCTGGAGAAAGAAAGCAATGGCAGGAAAAAGAATCATAACAAACAAACAAGTGAGAAATCTTCTAAAAATCAGCTTATTGTTTTAGCCAAGCTCAGAATATAAAACTAGTAGATCAGATTCCTGATACTCTCTACACAGAGGTTCCTTATTTTTCAATTAAAACTCTGGAAAAAAGATATTATAAGGTTGGGGGGGGGGAAAAAAAAGGAATCACTAGATGAAGACTTTCATGAGATTTAAATGTTACCATCTGCAGTATAAATTGGGGTCACCCACTATCATGATTCACCAGCAAAAAAGGAAAGAAGAAAAGGAAAATGTAATCAAGCGACCATAGCACAGACCATGAATCAGAACTTGTTATTCGGCTCTGCCAAAGGCTTCCTGTGGGAGCACTTCACTTCTCTAGCCCCAGCTTCTTCCATCTGCAAAACAGGGGCAATACCTCATGCTGTGAGACTTACTTCAGACACTTAGGAAGCAGTAAGACTCCTTAGGGCAGCAGAGCAAATGGCCATTTACTAATTATCAGCCCTATTATAAAATAGAAATAATTCGGCTATTGCTAACATTTGTTCCACCTCCAAAGAGATCTCACTCAATCAGGAGCTATACATCCAGAATAATTCTTGCCATCTGAAAAATAATCTCCTTTCTGACCCTTGGTATGTTGTACTGCAATTTGTAAGGAACCAAAGGCCTTCGATGGAGCTTCATAAATGAACACAACAGGAGCAACTGATTGATTTGCACCCAACTTCTGAGTTATCCACAAGATATTCCTGTTTCTAAGCCTGACAGTACTACAACCTCCAAACTCACTTATGACTTTAGCAGAACCGCTGCTGTTCAAAATATTTGCATCAGGAAACAAGACCAGATGAAATTAAACAAGTGAGTTTTGTTTTGTTCAAGCCCGGTGCTCAGGCTGAAACCTAGATAAAAACAGATTAAAACAAAAGATAAGGTTTTCATCAATCCTGAGAAAAGAAGCAACCAAAGCCATCAGAGCATGAAATAATTACAAACCCGTGTGAAAAAAAAACACTTTTGGATACAGTGAGGATAATTTTTAATCCATTTATTTAGTTTGGCATCAAAATTCTGTTATAGCTCAGTTGGGATTTAGACCTAGCAACGAAGGAGGCCTTAGGCATGTAAACTGCATCCCTAAAACCACAGATCAGTCACTGTCTACCAGGGAGGTTTCTGCAGCCCCACAGTTTCTGACCTCAGATTTTCCCACTTGGGAAGTTTCTGCACTTGGGTGTCATATCCTTGACAGGACTGAGCTTCACTCCCTCTACTGCACACTCGACAACCCAGTTAGGTTCTTCCATTTACTGAAGGGATAAGGTTGAGCAGTTTGGGAACACACATAACATAAGCAAGAGGTCTGAATTCCTCACAAAATGCAAGAACAGATTATTTTTTTACCAACCACCACAGTTTTCCATTCCACCCTTACACAAGTAAGTCAATAAAAGCTGCAATGTTCCTGAATACAGCCTTACTTCATCAACATGCCCTGTGAACATTATGGTGATATATGTTCCTGCCATCCTTCTTTCCCAAATTACCTGCACTACTCACCAAACCGTGAAAGTATAGGCATCCAGTTGAGGAACAGGAGAGGAAGACAAAAGTAAGGAGAAGGGATAAAACTGCGAATCATGCATTTCCATGAACAAAAGAAAGCAAAAGTGCATTCAATAAATTCCAACCCCTAATATAAATTTTCAACAGGGCAATGGCTCCGCTCTTGGAGCTAAAAGCATGGTCTATGTGAAAATAACTCAGCTTCATATCGAACAATATTTTTATTGAAAATTCCACTTATGTTTTCACTTTCCTAAGTGATATTACACAGGAAATGCCGGTAGCTGCATGGATCTTTGTAAGAGAGGGTAGATGAAATAGGTGAGGGTGTACATTTCAACAGACAAGACTTAATATGTATTATAGCTTTTATAGAAAAGTATGATGCCTACTTATTTTGCACCGATTTTTTTTTCATTCTGGAGACACACAGCTTTGTCCTTTTCTCCCTCTTTTTCCTTTTCTCACTTTTTCCCATCCCTCACTTGAGGCCATCAGGCTGTGTCAGACACTGCCCGTTACAATGAGTGAGCAGAACCTCCTTTAACTTTGGGGTAAATTGAACAACATATACTGAATTATTCCTCATGTGTGTGAGGTTTAGTTTAAAATGCATTGGCTCCCATATCCCCACAGTCTTAGAGTAATTTCAAATTAAAAACTTCAAGTTATTTTTCATGAGCTAGAACAATAGCTTTTATATCTGTTGGCACATACAACTGACAGGGTACTGGCAACAGGCAATTTGCAGCATGACTTGCCAATGCCTGTATGCATATTTCTAAGAATAACTCAGTGTCCAAGAATTTGGCCTGTTATATCACAAGCCAGGACTAGCTGACAGCTGGTTTAAATTACACTGGACTGAATGATATTAGCTTTATTGTAGTTGGACTGATGGTCTGCTTTCTCTTAATCATCTTAATGTTCTGATTTGTCCTTTAGCCAGCAGTTGCACAGCATTTATTTATAACACTCAAGGTTTAAGTCACAAATGACAGATTGGTTGGATTGTCTTGTACACATGGAACATGATCAAAGTAAAGGACTACACAGTTAGGGAAATTTAAGCTTCTTTGCAAGGGACAGCCTATAGATCGAAGGCTAGGATTTTCCTTGCATAGCAGAAAAGACTGACTCTCAGACAGAACTATTCTAATTTTCCTAGAAGTAAGACATTTCTTCCAAGACTTGCACGCTATTGTGAGCTACATAATCACATCCCACTTCAATTTCTTCGTGGGGAATAAGACAAAAGGTTATCCATGAACCTGCAAACTGCTGTGTACCTCAATTAATTACAGACTTCAGAACTCATTTTTCACATCAAGCACTAATGTTTACTCAAGGCCAAATCTTGATCACGTTATAGACAATAGTTAATTTTCCAAAGACTTTCCTAGGATCATAGTACAGCTATTCAATTTACTTGCATGTGAACTTTTAATAGTTCATTAGAAATCACCTATTCATTCAGAAGAAAACAAATGGATGTAGTTTTTCTTTTGTTCAATTGTCAAAATAATGAAAGAAGTCATTTACAAGGAACAGCAAAAAACCTGAACACAAGATTCTGATGCAAGGTGCAGGAAGGACTCCTTCCTCTCTGGTCAGCATTGGGAAGCCCCAAGTGGGGTCCTGTGTTCAGGTTTAGGCACTACACTTAAGGGAAGAAACAGACAAATTTCAGAGTCCACAGGAAAGCAACAAAAGTAATGAGTCTAAATGTAAGTCATATAATGAAACGAGAACTGTAAGAAGGTGATGGTAGAAATGAATATTACATATTCAGTCTTCAGCTATGTGAAAGGCTACAGTGTGACAGGAAAGATAAGTCCATTCTCCATTTCCAAGAATACTGAACCAAGATGCAGCAGGATTAAGCTTCAGCAAGAAAAATCAGATCAGACTCTTGGGAAAGGCTCTCTCATGGAAAGGTAGCGAAGCAAGAGTGGGGAGTATCTGTCCCCACAGGTTTTTGAGAAGAGTTTGGTTGTATCACAAGTGGAAAGATGAGTAAGGTGACCTTGCAAGGGCACTCTCAACTCTATCTTCTAAGATGCTATTATCTGTAGGGTTTTCTAATACTCTTCTAGTTGGTTTGAATTTAATACACTGGATATTAAACTTTCCTATTTGTCATTAGTATTACTACTTTAACATATTTGGAGTCAATAAACAGTGTAATACTGTATGCTATTCAAAATATACCTTTCAAATGCTTTCTTGTTTCTCCTGAAGCAATGCCATGGCAGTGGTAGGACTTCATTGACATGCAGAAAAAAATGTATAATGATAAGTAAAACAAACAAAATACCACCCTTAGAGTCTGATCTCAAAGGACTCTAATCATGGGAAGTTATGTCAGATCATAGTATGCCAATGGTTTGAAGGCTAAGTCCTTTATTTTGTTCTATTCTACATTCAGCTTACAAAATAAATATTATAGGAGGCACAAGTCAGAAGCCAACATATGAGAATGACAATATCTGTCTCCATATTCTAAGGGTATTACATTGCCAAGCATGACAGCACAGTCAAGGTAGATCTGAATCTTGCATTTAGCACCATGGCCTACCTGTCTTGTATACAAAGAAACCCATATGACAATGTGCCCCATGAAGCTTCTCCTTAATTATACATTCTCAATTGTATTTTAGTGAAGTTGATCCTCAGCCTGTTGTGGAACTGCTGGTATTTGCTCCTAAGCCACAGAATTGTGAAACACTTTTTTTAAAGGAAGCTCATATATCTGCTACAGACTCTCTAGATCCTTCCCAGCCTCCCTGTTAAATGAACATGAGAGAAAGAAACTTTACACGCTCATCAATAAAGTTTCCTGCATATTGGTGGGTCTGTGGTCTCTTGCATCACAAACCTAACACAGAACTTGACATGTTTTTTAAAGATCCAAGAAATAATCAGTAGAGCTTGCTAATTTTGCAACAACAGCAATGAAGAATGTAAATAAGCAAAGTAGTCATGTGCTGCAGTGATAAGTGGTATTGATAGCATGGGTGCTGCAGCTGTGGCCCCCTTCAACAGCACTCTCTCCACAGGTAAACCAGAACTGACACTCCGCCAGCATTCCTTCTTTTACACAAACACACACTAACACACTTTTATTTTACTTTTGTTAAAAAAGTGTCACAGTATCTGCTTTATTCTTTTAGTCTAACCCCCATGTCCACACACTTAAGTAATTAACATATTTATTCCTTTGTTCCATTGTCTTGTGGGGATTCCCTCTAATTCAGTATGTGGGGATTGCAAGGGATTAATAGAAAAGAGAGTAAAACATCCAAATCTCTCATGATTCCAGAAGTGGATAATTCCTCTTTATCTTTTTAGCTATCCCTCACTGAGTTGTCCATTAAAGTAACTGCACAAAGCCATTCTTCCTTCTAAAGGTGATATGCTTTTGGAAAGGGATTTATTTTCATCAGTGCTAACAATCTATTACAGTCTGCAGAGCATGCTCAGTATGAAAGGGATAAAGCTTCAAAGTGAAGTATAAAAATCTGCTAACCATTATATGGATTTTGCGGGTGTACCTCCAACTTGCTACTTTGAAAACTTGCCCCTTTGCCTGTCTTGAACTGACTGAGGAATTTCCAGATCTGATGTATCATTAGAAATAAAGTACTGGGTTGTGCACTAATGGTACTGTTTGAAATTTAAACATAGCGGGCTTTCTATACATGAAAAAGGAAGTATGTCCAAGGAATGTTTGGAATGTATTCAGCAAGGAAATATATTTAATTATGTTGAAACAGAATCCTAACTTTATTATAGATGACTACCCTTGCTGATAGGAAAGGACAAAGAAGGATTTTAGGAAAGGATTGCAAAAATATGGTCTAACGGCATAAGGGCTAAACAAGGTTAAGGAACAGAGGTGCTAAACTTACCATACTTAAGCCACATTAATCTTTTCATTAGTACATAAAAAAAAATCACAACTTTCCATCTCAAGTCATTATGTTGATGGGGCATCTTTGATCTGAAAAAACAGCAATGATCCCAATGGGAAGCCAGAAGTGTTTTTGATTATTATCTGTAAAGTCTAAAATTCCTTAGGTGAAATTCAGTATGAAATGCATCCATGCAATGATGAAGGTGAGTGAATATGTCAACATCTGTGCTTTATTAAAGCTGGACTATTTTTACTAGGCACTGAACCAGAGAGACCAAATACCCTGATAAACCAGAAACTCCAGGAAGGGTTCTTTGAAGGTATTTCTTGCTGTCATGTTACTGAAAAATACAACTTAATGTTATTTTCCTACATGTTTAATATAACCATTTTGCCCGACTGCACATCATGATCCAAAACTGTCATCTTCTAAAAATGTACAGGGAATGAGAGTGATTTCTCTTGCTCACCGTGGGTATTGAATGGATCACAGAAATGTGTTTTCCAATGCTCTGAGTAATGATGTTTCTAATAAAACACAGCTTAAGTGTTGCTGAGTCCAGAAAACTAAAATACATAATCAGAATTATATCTCATTATGATTAATTACTAGGTTCTTAGACTTCCAGAGTTGTGATTTTTTTAATACCTGTGAATTCTCTGATGAATGAAAAATGTAAAGAAAATATTTGTAAGTGCAAAATTCAAAGAAACTCTACTGATTCTGTCATCTGAGCTCCTGTTTAGCACAGACTACAGTGTTCCTTCTGTGCTAAGACTAGTAACTAATGTTGGAGTGTAGCAGATCCAGCAGGAAGGCAGTCAACACTGTTTTGAAGACACCAGAGACAGAGATTTCACAAACTGAAAATCCAGCATAGAAGTAGTAGTGAACAGCAAAGTAGCAACTGTGGAGGGTGCTGGTTCAAACTCCATGTTAGTGAACAGAATCGTTCCTCAATCTCTGTGAGCTTCAAGTTAGGTTATACTCCCAGTGCATTTGCTCTGTTTCAAGAATGAAGGACAGGGATGAAGGGAGATGTATCAAAACTCTCAGGGAGCAGGATTCACTAAAGCATTTTCTGGGTGGATCTTCCCCTTAGTTGCACAAGGGCACAAACCTCATTGCAGGTCCATAAGAACTGTGATCTCTGGTTGTTTTTCAACTTTTGGACAAAGAGGGGCAAAAAGATGTATGTGAAAACTCTGTCTTCCCCTTTGAT
>NW_010243106.1:138364-150512 GCF_000690775.1 Eurypyga helias | reverse complement strand
GCAGGAATTATTTTAATGCGACAATAATTGGCGTCACTATTCTTGAAAGTCACAGGGGAAACCTTTCGGATTGTCACTTTCCTTCCCAAGGCACCGGAGGCTGCTGAGCCCGGGAGCAGCTGCCTGCCCAAGGGCCTCACCTCCCGGCCCGCGGGCTGGGGCAGGGCAAGGGTGCCCTCCCTGAGTCACTCCTGTGGTTAAGAACATTCAGATCCAGACGAAGCTTCCCATTTCTGTGGGAGCAGAAATGGGTCTCTGGGGGAAAATTATGTAAGTGTTTCAGTGACATGGATTGAGGCAACCAGAGCAAACGGCAGAGTTTCATCACTGCCTCCAGTGCGTGCTGACTGTGTTTCTCCGCTTCCAAAGCGCTCATCGCTTCTGCAAAACAGGCTGCCTACGTCCTCCTCACCTGCAGCTGGCCACAGAGCCAACTGTCGCTTTTAAATACCTAACCGAGAGTTTATTAGGCTGATTTGGATGAACATGTTCTGAGAAAGACAACCCTTTGATAAAGTCTGGAAATTCAGGGCAGGGGGCCCAAAAGCACTGTCTGGCTTTGATGATTGTCTGGGGCACCTGAGCGAAACACCCTGGAACAGGAGAGCGGCTGGGTTTGTACCAAACTTCCAGCAGTGGAAGTTCACCCACCTCCCCACGGAGGAAACTTCACTGCTTCCACGTGCTTTTTCCAGAGCATATTGAGCAGGGCAGGATGATGGCAGTGAGGGTAAGGACTTTCTGTGAATTTATCTGATTGCACTGAAAACTCTGTGACACCTTTAAAAATGAATCTGAAAAGAAACATGGACCAAAAGCCCTAAACTACAGGGATAATATTGCTCAAGCCCTCCAGCTATCGTATTAAGAATTACTTGGGACCCATACCCTGGCCACAGGCACACACGGCTCATCTCTCTCTCACTGATTCTTTGCTCACAGCTCCACAGATCTGCAGCAGTGGCACTGTTCCCATCAAGGAGAAGGTGTGGCAAACGTTAGAAGTTGTCTGTGCTACACAGCAACTAAAATTTCCCAACGATGCATCACAGCATTCATCTGAGAACAGATATATTTAGTTGGCATGGAAACAGTAAGTTAGGCTGAGTGTGGTAAATATCCAGCAGTCATAAAAAATTGAGCGAGTCAGAGTAATAAACATTAAAAATGAAAGCTCGATGAATGCTTTTGAATCACAGCTCTTTTACAATTATCACTCCTGTTTTCATTTGGACACGAGTGAAATCCACTTAACAAACTAAGCTGTTCCATTTTAGTCCAAATATTTCTACAACATCCTTACACAGATAACTCCTTTCTCCCTTTACTGAGAAAAGGGAAATTAAAGGGCTGGAAATCTACATTGGTATTCCCCTTCATTTCCTCAGTAATATTCATGAATTGAACATAATTGATTTTCTGTCTTCAGAGAATCTCTGTCTTTTAAGACTCTATTTGTGACTCGACTGCTTGGAGGAGTATTCCTATGGTTTGAGTATCTATAGCATTGCTACTTCAGTTGTTTCTGAACATGAGGATCTTTTTTCCCTCTATTATCCCCAATTACCAATTTTACATCATACTCAATCCATGCCTCTAGTCAAAAACATTAGAACAAGGAATGTAAAGAATAGTTGTAGGGCTTTTTTTCTGAAAAATCTTATGTGTAATTCTTGAAAGAGAAATTATTGGACTTTTTTAGTATACTGAGTTGGGGTGATTACCCTTATGAAAAGGAATTTGAAATGAAATGAGGTATTCTAAAGAAATCTAAGTAATAAAGCACGAAGATCTCTACCATTAATTTTTATACAGCCCCCAATGGAGCAGAATTTGTTCCACGTGCCTAAATTCCCAGATTCATTAAGGCACACGCTAAGTTCTCAGTGATGTGCATCATTCTTAATTACACATTCACAGGATGTGAAGTCTGCTGTACGAACAATTTAGATTTTTTAACCACGACTGACAACTGCACGAAGCCATATGACTCAAGAAAGAGAAACATTTTTAGTAGAATGAAAGATCTTTCTATCAAAAATCTTGTCTTGCGTTAGATCTAGGCACGTATCAGAGACAGCCAAGTGATAGACTACAAGAGTATACGATACAGGAGCATAACCGAAATGGGATTAGCTGACAGGAAGCCAGTTCCTAGTCACATCCTACAAAAATATAAGAAACTTCAGCATTGCTTTGCAAGGAAAAGGGCTGGACACACCCAAATTCCTAGGAATTTCCCAGACTGCTTTAACTGCCTTGGAACCATGTATCAAAAACCCCATATATTACATCACAGAATCACTAAGGTTGGAAAAGACCTGTAAGATCATCCCGTCCGACCATCAACCCAACACTGCCGTACCCACGAGACCACGTCCTCAAGCACCACGTCTACACAAATGTGAGGTACTCTTCATTTGCTGTTAGTTTGCCATGTGCCATTAACATAATTTCATATGTTTCAAGAAGGTGGGCATCTGATTTCTGAAGGAAACATCCAACACTCTGACTTGAAGAAAGACGCTACAGTTCTGAGACTCCAAACTAGAAGTGTAGCAATGCTGAACACATGGACCATTCTCCCGGAAAACCATGCTTAGCAGAGACAGGACAACCTTTATGAATAAAGCTGAAGTTAGGTAGGTAGGTCAGAGTGAGAGAAGGTCCCAGGCACTTTTGGCAAACACACATTCATCTGGACTGGAAGTCATCATTCAGATAACATCACCATACTGCACCACTGCTGAAACAACACAGATGTAACGTGGCTGCATCTGCTCGTGCTGTGAAGCGGATCGAAAAAGTAAACAGGAGTAAACACAAGTTCATACAAGACCATGAAGTATTGGAATGAAAAAGCTCCATAAAACCAACAGCTCATCTTCCACTGCAGTGCCACGCTCACCTCTAGACGGCTCAGGGCTTGCCATCAGACTCCCCCTAACATCCCCCCATCCCCTCCCCTTATGTATACTACAGTTTGTTTCCGACTCTCCAGATAATGCATAAGGAAAGGTTAACTCTGTGTGATCACCAGAGGGTCATTGTAACAGAGTTAAGCTTCGTGGATCTGTCAGTCACTCAGAGACTGAAGAGTCAGAGGGACACTGCACTGAAACAAGGACAAATACGGAGCACTAAGATACCACCCAACAAGCCATAACGAGAAACAGCTTTTTGTTTTTAATGAAAAGCACAACAAAATGTTTTTTTCACGTCTCATTCATTTGTTTGTTGTTGTTATAGAATCAAAACACAAGATTCTTCCGTTTAATGAAAAACAGAAGCTGTTTAACCCTCTCTCCTCCTTTCAGACATGTAAAAGCTCAGAAGAGTGGCCTTTTTAATAGTGCCAGCACAAATTTTCATGTTTTACGCAATTCTGATTCAGACAATATTTGGTAAAAGCAGAAAGCAAGTTACTGCCTTAAATATTTCAAGTCCCAGATCCGCTGATGAGTCGTTAGCTACTGTTAATACTTGATGAACATGTTTACAGGTAGCCTGGCCAAGACATAACAACTAGAAATATGTCAGAGCTGTCATTTTTGCCTTTTTTTTCCTGGAGAGATAAGCATAACTGATGGATTAACCAGTCACAGAGAAGACACAGTAACAACTTTCAAAATGCTTGTCTGCAAAATAGACAAAAGCCACCTAAACAAAAACATCCTGATGGCTCCAGCTTCTTCAGAAAGTCCCAAGGGATGACTGGCACAGTCAAGGCCGTTGACAGATTTGGATGTGAGCGTTACCATAAGCCTGCTAACACACAACCACCTTGCAGGAAAAGCTCTAAGCTGGATGGCGCCGTGTCATTTAAATAACATTTCTGTTCTGTTTATGCGGGGGGACAGGACTTCACCAGCTGAGCTACTCCATCATTTTGGTGTGGACAGGATAGTTCTGTAGGCTGGTTTGGACCAGCACGCATCTAAGAGAAAACCCTGAAGGCAGAAAGGGGGGGAACATCCTGTGAACCTGCATGTCTAGCCTTCTACCTTTGTGTTTCACAAGGAATTTTTTGTTTCTTCTTCTGGATCCTCTCTCTAAATGGGTCAGAATAAAAGCAAAACAGCAGTCACAAAGACTAAAGAAAAAACCCAACCCAAGAGGACTCACAGCGCGCAGGCCAGTGCTGTCCCTGGGAGGGACAGCCATGCACCAAACAGCTGATTCTCCTCCTCCTTTTCCAGGAGACTCTGTGAAGCCCAAATGCAAGGGCTGTAGGCCAACTCACTCATTACTCCCAATTCCTCTGATGCTGCAAGCGCTGCCGTGAAGGGTGGGCCTGGCCCAGCAGCGAGATCTGGGAGGCAGAGGGGGACGAGAGCAGACTAGCTCATCACCGACTCTCCTGAGAGGAAACACATGAACCTAAACCCCAAGGGTGAACGAGGCTTCCCATGTGCAAGTCAGATGACAACAACTGGGGAAAATATATTTGAAATTATTCATTATTATTCTTCTACAAGCACCCCAACTTACTATTCCAGCAGGTATAGATTTAAAAATGTTTTATATAGGACGCTACGGATACTGTTTACTCAGCATCAAATAAAGTTCTCAAATGTTGCAAAAAATGACTTGTACTAGAAATCTTTAAATTCATATGCGATCCAGAGATCCACCACCTGTATATTTTCCCAAATACTTCAATTTAACCTGGTTTGAATGCAGATCACTAACTTTCTGTTTCAATACTAGTCTGTAAATGACACACTATTTTGATTGAAGCATACTAAATTTCTGATTTCACTAAAAGTGTTCAGACTAATTTTAGCACTACCAATCATATGGAACTGTTTACAGACAATATGCTAAGGCAGTAAATGCATAAGATCAGGAATAAAGGTTATTTTTAGCTCAGTTACTGTCCAATTATAATTCTCCTCATACAATCCATTAAACAACAGGTTGGAATAGTCTCAGAAACCTCTATTAAAACAGTATAGGCAATTCAAAATAAATGCATCATTTAACAGCTAGAATAGTTGAAATACCAACTTGAAATAGAGAACATAAGTATTTGCCTGTAGGGTTCCGACAGTTTAATTCTCTTTTATTACCAAAAAAAAAAACCAAAACCCACAACCCAGAAAAGAAAGCTAGCTGAACATTTTGCAGGAAAATATGTGCTTTTGCTTTGAAGCAAGATATTATTTTTACACATCAAACCTCCTTGCCCAGGGGAAGAGGTCGGGGGGACAGCGCCCGGTACCTGCTCATGGAACTCCATCTCCTTGAGATGCAACTTCTTCTCTGCAGCCCGTGTCTGAGCGCGGTAACTTTCCACTTTATCTTGCAAGACCTGAAACAATACCAATGGGTGCAAAACTCACGTGAAAAACATGGGATGGCAGAAAAACTTACAGGTAATGCTGTTCAGTGAGCTGATTAAGAAAACAGCGCAGTATCAGTACAGCCCTTCAGCTACAGCTGCTTCCAGCCGTACACAACGGCTGCGAAGACGTGACAGACCCAGATTGGCCACCCCTACTTAGTGAAGTTATTTTGCACAGGTAGGACCATCGATCGAGCTGGTTAACTGGTTGTTAAATCTGAGTAGTTCTATCTTGTAACAGGCTACAAGTATTCAAACGAAAAATGTAATTAATATCCTCAAAGGTTGAAAGGGAAATGGAAATGATGCAATTGCAACAATTGCATTTGCAATTGCAAGTGTCTCCGATTTTTGTCATCATCTTATGCGTTCAGCCTGTGCTTCCCAGGAACACATCTGCAGTGTACTAATAACTCCTCCTTTAGAAGAATAATCCTCTCTCTGGAAAACCCTGTCTGGAATTTGCAGTGAAAATGTATTCCATATTATTGAAACGGGATGCTGGCTGAGACGAGGGGCTCCCCTTGCGCCCTGCAGTAAAGTCTATCATGTGATGTACAAATGAAGCATAAATGACAATAAATAAAAGGAATATTATGGCCATGTCACTTTACCACAGCTATCCAGCCTTCATTTAGTTCAGAAGTAATCACTTCTAAATCAAGCTCATAAAATGCAGTGACAAATTTATTTTGTCATTATTGTTCTTCTCATATATATATTTATTTTTATTACGGCAGCCCTCAGAGCCTTGATCTTTTTGCGATATGCTTAACAAAAGAACAGTCATGCCCCAAGGAACTGATAGTCTATGTTATTTCTAACAGACACACACCAAACAGACAATACCAACTTTCAAAGATTTTTTTTTTCAGTTTCCTCGTCATTGTTGAGTGTTTGAATACACACTTAACGTTTACTTACACGTTTACTAAAAGCTTAGTTATGTTGTCAGCTTGAATAAAGGCATTGTTAACTGCAAGTGCTGACTGGAAGCAAAGCGCACAATGTGGATGTTAGACTGACATCGACACAGAGGCGGCTGTGGCAGCAGAAAAGGAATATTTTGAGTTATCTTTTGTATGCCAGGAAACCAGGGCATTGCTACTCATCAGCTGAAAAGCGTGGCGCAGCCAGGACTGGACTTGGGAAGGGACTCGTGTTGGAGATACGTTATAAATGACACCGAAGGTGCCTCCGGGGTTGCTTTTTAAAAAGCTGGGCTGCACAGAGACCTTCTGCAGAGCACGCTGGAAAGGAGAGACCTACAGTCCACGGACACTTGGTGTGCTTTGCCGAACACGCCGTACAGTTAACGGGTGCTTCCTCCAAGCAGCATACCCGTACGTAAACCAGGATCACTAAAAGTACTCGCAGTACAAAGATTTAGCAGGAAAAAAAAACCCCTTGCTCTTTTCCACAGCACTGAAATAGTGTACTTTCAAATCATTTACAGGATAAAATTGCTATTGAGATAAGATAAGAGGACTACTTATGATAGATCTTGCACATTGGTTTGAAGTGATGCCAGGCATTAACTTTAAAGTCTTCTAGCTATAAGACTATTACATGTTCTGATGCCAAAAAATTTAACCAGACCCAAGCATGAACTTCAAATCTGCCCAGGGACTTTTATGCTATCACCGCTTCTGAGAAATGTTGAAATCCAGGCTTTGAATATATAACCCGTCTTCAATACTCAACAGGCCTTGCAGTACGAGGAATTTGCATTAATATAATGAAATATATGTGTGAACTGCAGGCTTTTTGTTTTCTTGTTGTACATCTAATTTTGTAAGGTAAAACACAAACAAGCATACTTTGATTTAAAAACTAAAATGATCAGGTCATGCAAAGCAGAACTGTCATAAGGAGCTGGCTCATCCCAGGGATCAGAAAGACAATTAATTTGACAAAAGTCCTGCTGTAGCTCCGAGGTGTCTGGACATAACCAGTGCAGGGCGACTCTCGGGAACATTCACAGCACATGTTTTGGATGAACCACCAAGTATGACCTGTCTTCTGCTATTTCCATGGGATCAGCTTAGAGAGTCCAAAGAGTTTGGCATGGTGAAAAACGAAGAAGCAGGAAACCCCACTACACATCACTTGTCCTACCCGGACTCGTCCTTGTGCTCAAGAGCAAGTTTCACTCTTTCACAGGACCCTGAAGATGGTCAAGAGATAGCATGTATGCATATGAATGTATACATGTATGCATTTGTCTCAGAACAGATTTATGTCACACTCTGTCACAAAAATCTGCAAGTACTGAACGCAAAACAGGATCTCAAATTGTTCCTGGTGAAGACAGCAACTACATGGTGGCAAATTTATTTACAATACACAAACATAATTGGCAGAGCATAAAATAAGAGGTTCCTTTAAATCTGAGGGTTTGCAATGCATCTTAAAGTAATTTAATTTGGGAAATTCAGATGGCACACAGTCTTTGTGAGGTCCACCTACTCCGCAGTGTGTTTGCCAGTGTGGAGCGCACGTATTTTGTTTTACTACGAGAACAGACAGCGTCTTAAACAAGTACAACTTAGAAATATTTTTACTATAGCATGTAAGTGCAGCACACTCTTATGTCTTATAATTAGCAATTCATCAATTATCCAACCCAAAATATACTGCATGAGTTTACAGACTTTTCCAATCGCATCATAACTGCCCATTGGTACGTTTTGTGTTGGGATGCCAGAAAAAAAGGACTTAATTCCCCTGATCAATCTGAGCACCTCTAACTTGACCGCTCTGGGACTACTGCTCCGTTGCATACCTGCTCTCCTACCAGCCACTTTGTAGAACCTAGTTTTGTTTATAAAGCCTGTTCCATGAGTAATTAATGTTCACTTGGATATTTCAGCTTTCCTATCAGCACAAGGACGAAAAAGTAAACCCAAAAGATCAGTATTTGATCAAAGCCTTGCCAAGAGAAAAAAAAAAAAAAGTCATCAGAATCTCACGGTCACTGTAGATTCCTGCATATGATTAGCTCTGAAAATAGTAATTAGAAGTAAGCAAGTTTGTTGCCCATGATTTTAATTTTCTAGGAGGAATCACGATGGATGCCATGAATAATGCGCCCTTTTGAAGATTACACTGAAAATTCTCTCTATTGTCAGAAAGTTTCATATGCAGTGGCCAGAGCCTGAATGCTGCTATCTGCTTCTGAAACTACCCACTACCCTGCAATCTTTTCCTGTATCTGACAGAGAAGCTTTTGCCACACAGAATACTCCCAAAACCAGCAGATGACTTCCCCCAGGTACACCACAAAACACCTCTTTTGTAAAATTAAACAGTGGTTTTTGTTTTGTTTGGTTTAGAAATGCAGTTTTCATTCTACAGCTTCAAAGTGTCAGATTTTGCCCAAAGAGTAACAGAGCTTATGTTTAATAACTGTTGAGATGAAGAAAAAGGGATTAAAAACCAAAAAGGCCCATTTTTAAGTGTCAGAGGCTTTTTTCCCTGAACAGAAACCACAGCCTAACTCAACTGAATTTTTCCAGGTACAGAATTCATCCCTGTCCTTCAGCTTTGCTAAGCTGACTTACATCACTGCTATAAAGACAGTTGGGCTTTTTTTTTTTTTTTTTCAGTTAAACCAGCTTTCAAATGCCATGTAAACATGTTTGCTGTTGAAAGTCTACACCATACCTGACCTTGGAAGTGCTTTGTGTTGGCCTGAGAACAAAGAAATGAAATGTTTTGCTTTCCAGCGCAGATATCCTACACTTTGAAAAGCACTTAAAAATGTAAATGAGATAATAAGCTCTACTGCAACAATGTGGGTGAATTACAGCTGTGTAAAAGGAACATTCATTTGATTTATTTACAAAAATGGAAAGGATCCTAAAATAAAATCGTATTGTAAATGTTTTGGTCGCAAACAACATTAAGAGACATGAGAAGAATGGAAGAGTAATTGCTTTGAGACCACAGCACTGAAATGATGGCAGATTTGGGGATCTCAGGTGGAGCTGGTGGAGAAGTCCGTCACTGTCAGTGTGACACGTGAAATGTTTGGGCACCAGCTGATATGAAAGAGCAAAGGAGCATCTGAAAAGCATTTCTGGGTAGGCCCTTTTTTTCCTATTATTATAATTATTAGGCTTGATTACCACCAACAAAATGTTTAATGACGTTTATTTCAAACCCAACTCTGCTCATGGTAACTTGGAGCACTTTGGAGACAACAGAGTAACACATGTGGAGTCAGTGCAGTTTGGCCCGTGCCGCTCGCAGAGACGTTGGGATGATGCACGAGGCTGGAGGGATTCAGCCTGACTTCCGGGTGCCAGACTGAGGCTGCAAAAGAGGGGTTTAAAAAAATAAAAACCCAACTTGTAAAGCATATGGTTTTGACAAGGAGCCATAGAGAGACAAAAAGGGACGATGCCAGCATTACAAAATCCCTTTTCAAGGCAGGAATAAATTTTTGGCATTAGTTACAGGGCTTAATCTAAATCAACTAAAAGCTGGTAAGAGAAAGAGTTCTAAGAATCACAAGAACAAGTATGAAATGGGAATATATGAAGGATTTAGTCTTTAATATATGAAAACTGATTTGATTATCCTTTAACCACAGGATAGTTTTAAAAAGAAGCATTGGATTCCCTGAAGAAAAATTCAGTTCTGGAAGAATTACATAAACCAAAATCATTATTCTTTTTCATGACTTGGTATTGATTATTACTGTTAAGATACTGTATTTACAAAGGTGTGATGTTTTGCTTCTTCCACCTGGAATAATTTCCTACTTCAGGTGTGTTCCTGAGAGCAGACAGGGCTTGATTCCTGCTCCCATCCCATCAGTGGCAAGTCTGGGATCGCAATGATTCATCTCTGGTACTGAGGGCTGAATAAATGACACTTACAAGAGAAGGAAAATCTACAAAAATGTTAAAACCCCAGTGTATTTTCACTTTGAAACTTAGGAAGGTCACTTCTCATCGTGATCAGATTATGCCAGGTAATGGCAGAGTCTTTTTTTGAGATTCACTTGTAACTCCTACTGTACACTCCTACTGAGTGTAGCAGCAACTCTGCACACATAGATTTACATCTGTATCAAGAAAAGACCTCAATATTGACGATCAGTGCAGAGTAATACTACAGCTAAAGGTCACAACAGTTAGCACTTTTCATCTTCAAAGAATTTTTCAAACATTACCAAATTAATGTAATTAATGAAAGATGCAGTAATAAAAGCTACCATAATTACCTACTGTAGTTTTAATTATCTCCTTACTAATGACCACAGAAGAAGGCTTCCACTTTACATCCTCAAAACATCTGCCAACAGTAATTCTGAATACAGGCCCCTTCTTTAAGTCCCTTTTAAATTCAAATTACATAGAATCACAGACTGGTTTGGATTGGAAGGGACCTTAAAGCCCATCCAGTTCCAACCCCCCTGCCATGGGCAGGGACACCTTCCATAGCCCAGGTTGCTCAAAGCCACTGATGTGTTTTCTCTCCCCATTCATGAGAAGGAAACCCCAAATGAGAAGAAACTCTAAAGAAAACCCATGTGAATATTAACAAAAAATTGAAGCAAACGTTCCTCCATAATTTTATATGGAGATACTTTAAAATTTTGTCATAGAAACACTTAATCTTGAGTACCCTTCTCTCTCCACAAAGCTGTAAATATGTGCTGTCTGGGCAAAAACCTCTTTATACTAGATGGCCTCACAATTTACAGAGTCAAATGCAACTCTTCCTCAAAGAAAACAGGCCAAGTATCCCGTCAAAATCAGTATCAGAACTTTTAAATTAGTAATTACTTCTGCTACAATATTTTATGGAGATATTTAAGTCTGTATTTTTATTACTACAAATAATTTGGGAAAACAAATCTATGAAAATCCCTGATGTAACGTCACGAGTCTGAGCAAAACAAAAATTGTATTTTTAAAAAGTGAAATGCTGATGTTTGGGCCAAATTGTTGCTACATCCATCCTTTTTGATTTTCACAGAGCTTTTGTCCACTGACACTGCTCCGAACCTCAGCCACTGCTCGCTCTCTACGCTGCATTCCAGCGCGCGACTGCTCGAAAACCTCTGTACTTACGCTCTCTCTTGGTTTTGGCGTAAAGCAAAGGAAATCTTATGGTTTTAACCTAATACATATGTTTGCTCTTCACATATGGCAAAATTCCTTTCTGGTGGGAACTTTTTCGCTGTTGTTGCAACACACTATATATCCAAGAAGTCTCCTTTGATGTTGAACTATTGCTCCACTACTCATTATGCTACTGATTCAATATGAAAGGCAAAATTTCTGTGGTTTTTGTTAAAACAATAGCTTTGTTTTTGCAAACAAAGTTTTCCACAACCTATATGCAGAGGCCAACATTAGTGCAACAGAAAAGAAAATCTCTCTGTTATTTTATACTGAAAATAGTTATGGTATTTAATAACACAAATTATTCTTCCATCCTATAGGTAACATTAAAATTACAATTATGACTGTACAGAAAATTTATGCTTTATTGCTCCTCAGGAACAGAAATTAAAACACCTCAAGCAATATTTTACATCTCTCTAACTTTCCTTCCACTGATCTCCTGGCCTTTTACCATCAGTTGACCTTCCTTACCTGCATGAAGTTGCCAACAACTACGTATGGGTGGGGGAAAAGAGAAGTCCTGCAAAGACCAGTTGGCACGCAGTGCCCTACTAACGCAGTGACAGAAGACCGTATCTGGGAATCTTCATGCCTAATGTATGATTTTAACCACTAAACACTATCTCATGCAGAGTGAACATGAATTACAACATGTAAT
>NW_010243106.1:102200-138333 GCF_000690775.1 Eurypyga helias | reverse complement strand
AATACCTTTTCAAATGTGTCCCTGAAAGAGCTGGTTGCCCATTTTCTGCTATCATTATGGCAAAAAGGTTTCTTTGGTCAGGAAACAGATAAAAGGGGTAATTTCCAAAGGCACAGACATCAACTCCCAATTGGAATAATGTGAACTCCCATATACTGGGCACATTTGGAATTCTGGCCCACTTTGCTGACATCTCAAAGTGGGAGTGGAGATCTTGCAAACCCCCCCGAGCTGTGGGCTTTGCTCATTCATGCTCAAGCAGCTCCTTGTGCACTGGTCTGTACTGCTCCTGAGATCTGCCAGTAGCAGATGCCGCTGGAAGTATGATTTCTTCCCTTGAGGGAGTGTGGGAAGAAAGAAAGGGGTTCAGGAAGGAAGAGAATGATTTGACTGAGGAACAAAATTAAGTCTCTCTACTAGTAGTAGTAAAAAAAATTAAAAGTAGGTCACTTAACATAAAAGACACATATATGCAAACATTTTCCCAGTGTGGCAGGCTCTCACACTGCACTATTGCCTTTTCCACGATTCATCGGCAGAGGCTGACTGGCAGTGAGTTATATACCTTGGCTCTTGAGCGAATCATCAGCATTAGTTCCTGAGCAGTCCCCTAACACTTTCACATCAGACTACATCTGGATTGGTGTCTTCTGGAGAACCCCTGAGCAGTGTCAGGATAGTCAACACATGCCTGCTCCTATAAAATACTGGTCTCTGTTTGGCATTTTAGGTAAATACGTAGTTGAGCAGACCAAAGCTTTAGGACCATTTTTCTGCATAGTCTTTAGCTGTATATCCCTAAATCACCTTGATAGCACCAGCAGAGCTATTTGTAGGCTTAAAATTAGGCAAGGGCCCGAGCAATCTGCTGAGTCAGGGCTTCATCGCATGGCACGATAAACTCAACTCTTTTGAAACGCAAAGGAAGTCATGAGGCAGAGCGAGTCCTGCAAAGATAAAAATTCAAAGAAAACAGCAGTATAAATTGTAAGGTTGGGTGTTTTTTTCAGGGTGAGCCAAGGAAGGAATTGTCTTTGCTTTGTTTTTAGTGGCTCAGGTGATAGGAGAGGGGGAGGGAGGCAAGGTTCAAAGAGCAGCAATAAATTGCTTTCATCTGTTCTTCTCAAGGAACCACAAAAGCCAACAAGCAGCTGCCATGTGCAAGCACTGCTTTGCCTGTTACCAGGACATTGTCGCGATGAAGTCATTCACAAAGCTTGTCAGCTCAGAAGATTTACTATTATATTTACCTGGAGTATTTTGTTAGTATACTTTACAACTGGCTTTTCCTTTTTTCCAGCCTCCCAGAGTTTCATGATCAAGAGCGGGGGCAGAAGTTGCCAGAAGAAGAAAACTGCTGACCCTTTTCCCCCTTTTGCTCTCGGAGGTGCAGACAGCAGCACCACTGGTTCACATATACCAGATAAAATGAATCTTTTAAACCCAAAGATACCATGACATCTTAAGCACACACTTAGGAAGGAAAAGTTCAAAACTCCCTTTTAAACCACTTAGGAGAGGATTTACCAAGATTCTGCCTAATGTTCGGCTGACGCATTGTCAAAAACATTTATCACAAACCTTTTGAAGTTTCTTAGCTCCCCCCTAGTTATTAAAACTTGAACTGCAGAGTTTGTTATCAGCCCCAGAGCACACACAAAATACATCAGGTATTTTCAAAGTCAACCTTTCAGTCTGATTTTGAGACTATTATAGAAAATAAGACATTCCCAATCAGGTTAATGTCTCACAGATAATGCTGAACAGGCGTAACTGCTGCGCTGGATTGATCCACGAGACAATTTTCATTTCCTAATTTGCTTTTTTATTAAACACTTGGCAATCAAAAGGAACAGCAAGGAGCCTGCCATTCTCAGAGCATGTTTCCTGTGAAGACCTGATGTCGACTTCAACAGTTTCAAACAACTTCTTGAATTTTTGATGCTATGTCGTAAGAATGTCTAAAACGTCATGTCAATGGATACGCTGCGCTGGTGAAAAACTGCTATTGTGAATACAGATTACCTAGTAAAACATCTGGTTTTGCTGCTTGCTGTATTCTTACCAACGGCTCTGCAAAAACAAACATCAGGGGTTCGAGCAGAATTTCCTGCAATGGTTTAGAGAACGCCTGACTCACGATAAACCGCATTTATCAATCACTCGCTGAACAAGGCAATCTTCTCACTGCCGGGGGCTTCATTCCCAACGAGTTTATCACCAAACTGCCACTGGAAGTGGGTGTTCAGAAACATTACACCTGGAGACGCACCAGAGGTTCCAGTAAACCCCTGGTGCTCTACAAAGGTCTCCTTAAAACGCATTTCTCGTCACAGATGCATGAAGACCTGGAAATATAAGCATTTCTAACAGGTTTTAGAAAGCATCTTATTTTGCTATGCTCTTTTAAAATGTAAATATGAAAGGCTCAGATATTTAATATTATCTGATATTGATTATATCAGTTATAATCAATAAGCTAATCGGGTTCCCAGTAAGAACAATAGAAAGACCATTAATTTTATGCAATGCACTGGCAGACTGCCCAATATTGCTGTAATTCTCCCATTACATAAAATAACACCTTCTCTTACCTACACGCACACAAAAAGAAACCTAATAATGTCTTTATACCTTTCAAAGTAACCTTAACCAACAATATTAACTCACAAGGCAAACCACTGCTTTTTGAACTGAACAAGAGCGAGCTTGACTCACCAGCGCCCGCACACTCAACACGTGAGATGTGAGAGGCAGCAAAGGAAGATCCTCTAAAACTATATCTGTAAGCCAAAAATGGGATGATTCCTGACAGGGAGGATGCACACTTGGAAATCTGGAAATTCTTTTGTTCAAAGTCTTTAATGACCTCCAAGCCAATTACATTTGCAACAAGACACTGTAGTGCAATTGCTCCTATTTAATAGTATGTGTGAAAACTGAGCATTTTTGCAGCTTGGTTCTTTTTTTTTTAAATCTTGTTGAGATGAAGCTCATTTACTTAAAATGAAAAAATGAAAAGGAACGTCCTCTGCAGCTGGTCAAACAGATTACGAAACTCTAATCTCACTAGCCTGAGGAAAACGAAAACTGTTTCTCAAGTATCCCTTTTACAGAGCACTGGCTTTATACTCCTTAAAAGACGCATTACCATAGCTGATCACAACACCCAGCATGTTTCTGATCTAGTTAATCATGTGACGTTATGACAGAGATACTGGCTGTCATAAAGCCAATGTTTCTAAACATTTCTCAAATCCTTTAAGTTGGTGGGTTTTTTTTTTTTTTCCAAAATTAGACATGGGTAGGATCTATTTCAGCTTCTTCAGAAGTTTTTACTTCCATTTTAGAGCTCAAGAACACTAGTACAGAATATTTCAGACAGACAGACATATACGCACGTAGCATAGAACAATGTCAGGTTCCACAACTTGTTGAGATGCTTCTGCTAGCTTTTTATTCCAAACATTTTACTCTAATTCCTGCATAACTAGTTTCTGGGAGTACCCACCACCCTATTTTATCTGAGGACCAATGGACATCGGACAATTTTGGTCTGCAAAATTCCAGCAGGTCTGTACCCCTACATCTGATCTTTTGATGCTGATGATTTCACCAATACAGGTAACAAATTAGGTATAATCTATATACAGGCAAACTATGGAGAGGATGAGAAGGGGGGGAAAACACTTGCCAAAGCTATTGCTGTGTCTGAGATGCAGCTTTCATGAAATGTCAAGAGCTCTTATCACAGCTGTGACAAAGCAGATCTGATTTCAGTGGAGTTTTGATTTTTGTTTTTGGTTGTTATGCCTTTTTTGACCCAATTGTGAGCTGAATGACGGCTAAAAGCCTGTGCTAATTCAGTTAGCAGATCATTCTTACATGGAAATGCACAGACAGGAGAGGACCTCAGTGCCACACAGCAGAAGTTTTTATGGCATCATTTGTGAACCTAACGAGCATCCCCAAGATATATATCCCTCTGCTTTTTTTTCCAAGGAACTCCTTGGAGCTCATGACAAGGCAGTTAATACAGTCCCAAGAGGTACACCAAGCCCAGAAACTGTACCGTGGGGAATGTTTTGCCTCAGACCATCGTGAGTGCTAAGGGCACAAGGGCTCAAAGAGCAACAACACAGGACAAAAAGCCACCAGAGACTATTAAATACAGAGAGCAACTCTCTTAACTGTATCTTGCTGGAGAACAGGAAGGTATACTGAGGAAATGTCCCTAAATCTTCAGTCTGTTGTTATGCTCTTGCCTGGGCATCTGCTAGCAGATACCATGTCCCAGGAAACGGAGTCGGATGGACTCCAGTTTGACCCAGCACAGCCACTTCTATTTTCCTTGAGCCAAAACACTCTTTGCAGTTCATCTTCTACAGGACTTTCAGGCTTTTGAATAACAAGTGTAAAATCTCAGCATCCACAATACGCTTCAGTCATCATCCAAAATGGTCTGAACGAGACTGGTATCCCAACCGGTGCCTTCTGGTTCTCACAAGAAATGCCTGGCGAGAGTGTTTCTGCGCAGGTAGAGAATGCTACAGGAGTTCAACTGGCTGAGCAACGCTTGATCGATGCGGAGCGAACGGCTGCCAAACCTGTTTGGCACATCTAAAAGGAAGGCAGGCTCTTTTCATTTTCTTCTTCTTTTTTTTTTTTAAATATGTAAGTAGTTCCAAATACTCTTATATGGATGACATTTTTAAAATGTAAAAAGCATTAAAAATAACAGAAAACAGATCAAGTTCTAAAGCGCCACCAGTTTCTCATTTGTGCAGCTACATACTAACGTCTCTCATTAGACCTGCACAGCACAAAGAGCAGAGCTTGCCAGCCACTTTGTGCACACTCACAAACTTTTCCTTATCGCAAAAAAACCCCATAAACTGCAGGAAAAACAATACAAGGTGCAGTGTGAAAGAACTAGGAATTCCGGTATTGTTAAAGTTGCATAAATCCTGATCTAGTTTCAGGATCTGATAAGGAAACATAAATAAGCTTGTCCTCTGCAGAGGCAGGTTTTGCAAACAGCGAGTTAAAGCGGGAGAAGGGACACCAGCCTTCTCACATACGCCACGAAGGCTGGATTATTAGAGACAGGCACTAGCAAATGAGTCCACAGCAAAGCGAAACCTGACTTGCAAATGCACATTTCCATACGATTCAGGACAGAGAGGAGACCTGATAGAGGACAGTAGAAAGGATGTAAACACTTAAAGCAAGGATAAACGTTAACAGTGACAGCAAGGCCTCACTGTATTCTTCGCCATCAGTCACTTCACACTTTCCCGTATCCTTCTCGCTTTCCAGATTACACAAACGTAAGCAGAAGCGATGCGTTATTCTGGTAGGAGGAAGAAAACAATACATCAGGTGTGAGTTGCTCCTTGGAGCTTAGAGCACAGCTGTGGCCGAAGGAGTTCCCAGGCATGCCGGCAATTAAAATCCACTGATAGGACTCACACTGTTACACAGCCCTCAGTAATTGCTGTTTTACCTTGCTGAATTACAAGTGCAAAACTGTAGAGGATACGAATGATAATAACATTAGTAATAAAAATACAAGGAATTTAGATATAGCCATAGCCAGGAAGGCAATATTTTTTTCTGAAACCAGACAGAGCCAACACATGTCTTCGATTTCTGCTTCAAGCTGCCTGCAGAGTTCTGGCTTGGTCCAACAGTGCAGGTGTTCCTGCAGGTATCTAACGTTTGGTAGCCTGCGTTTTTATTTATACAGTTTCATTCTGCCACTCCCAAGCTCCTCAGCAAGCAAACAAACTCACTTTTCATGTTTATTTTCCTCTTGTTTGTACTTTCACCCTCTCTTACGTAACAAACTTGGAAGAGCGCGGCAGCACGGAGAGCGCCTGGGGCTCATGGCGTGGGTGCAACGGATCGGACATTCGCCTGCGCACATCAGCCCCCCCTGAATACGCACATCCTCTTCCCATGTCTCCTCCAGTTCAGGTCCTGGTGGTGGAAGGGTGGGTGCTGGGGGAGAAGGGGGTCAACAGCAATAACTGGGCCAAGCTGGACCATGGTACCACACATGGGTACCCACGGCAGCCCTGGAGCAGTCATGGAGAAAATACAAATAAAAACGTTACAGCACTTGAAGCTTTAACATCTTTTTCCACAGTTCTAGTGCAGAGAGCTAGTGTGACCTTCTATTGAAATTAAAATGCTGCACTCCCGAGACAGTGACTCTCAGGAGCCCGGATGAATTCTGGACTAGCACAGCTGCCCATTTGGCAAGTGGCAAATGCTCTCCTAAACCACAGTACATCTGCATGAGGCTTTGCTGCTGACATGTCCTAACTAATTATTTCCCAGGAAAAGGGACTGTCTTGTTTTCTCCTGATCTAGTCTTAGAACTTGCATTCGTTCATTTTTGCTTCACAAATGATCCGATTTGTTTTCAGGCCATATGGAGCGATGCTCTCCTTCCTCCCTACACAGCAGGTGTCACCCCTTTGTGACATTCTGAACTGTAAGAGAGCAAACCCCAGTGTACAACCGAGCTGTGCCTTCACAGCAGATCTCAAAAAAAGGAAGTGAACCGTGCTTTGCATGTTTTGTCTTCTAAGGCCAACACAGACAGGTTTGAAACTCATGATCTCATGCCACGCTGGGCCAGGAAAACGGCATATTCAGGGCATAGGTTTCCAGCATAAAAATACTCTGATGTGACTCTATACACCTGCCAAGAGTCCTGGCAGAAAAATAAACAGGTTCTGGAGATGAGCTGCTGCTGGAGGCAAAGCAGGAACCATTACAAGAGCTGCCCTGACCTGCGAGGATCCGGCCTTTTTGCTTTGAACTTCAGCAGATCTTAATGAACTCTTCATAATTGGCAACCTGGGGTTTTCACTAAGGTTGTATTTCTCTTGAGGTGCCAAATGCAGGAGACATATTCAATGGCAGAAATACAAATTTTGGGTCTCCCGGCTGGTCGGCCAAGCTGGTGAAGGCAGTTCCAACAGGTATCTTCACCCCCACTGCAGAGAAGTGTGTTGTATCAGGGATTAGATTCATACATGAATATGCATCAGTGCTGAAGGATTTGCTTTCATAATTATTAACATATCGACTTAATTGAAGTTACTGACTTCAGTGCTGGGAAAGCTTGAACTAAAAGTAAGCAGAGAGAGCTTTAGTAACCAAAGTTGTGAAAAAATGGTTGTGTCAGAGGAGCAAGGCTTTTGTTGTGCTTGAGTAATCTCTGCTTTACTGCTCTTCCAGTCCTTTGTCATCTGGCACTTTCAAAGGGGACGTTGCCAAGAAACTCATTTAGAGTCCTAAATTTTATCCTGTAGGCAAGACTTATTTCAGTTTCCGAAGAATAATTTTCATAGACAGACCCCTGAAGAAGAGAGCAGGCAAACTCTTTTTGCTCCATACGTTAGCCTCCCCGCTGGAGGCCCTCAGCCTTCCTGAAGAGGCCAAAGATACAAAACTACTGATGTCTGCACAGAACAACAAAAGAAAAATCTTCAGCCTTGAGGTTCCCAGTCTTCCCTGTAGGCGTCAGCTTCAAGCCCCCAGTCTTCGTCACGCATGTTTTCAAGGGTCAGCAAATGAAGCGCTTACTATAGCAAATCCTGCTCATCGATGAAGAGAATCAACACCGTGTAGATGGTGCTACAAGGCATCCCGACTGCAATGAAAGATGGAGCATGCACATTAAGTGCGGAACCCACTCCCAGAAGGCTCAAGGAATAATCCGTGTTTCCAGTAAAACCTAGTTTTTCACCTTGCATACACAGGTACTAGATGAACACACAGACAGCTGCCGTGAACGGCAAAGCAACAAGGTGAACCGGGCCTAACTGAAAATGTTTACAGTACAAATTTTAATGGAA
The DNA here is from genome assembly GCF_000690775.1 of Eurypyga helias. NCBI lineage: Eukaryota > Metazoa > Chordata > Aves > Eurypygiformes > Eurypygidae > Eurypyga > Eurypyga helias. The sequence goes on along the minus strand of NW_010243106.1, from coordinate 130,459 downwards.
AAGGGAGCAAAGTATGTGATACAGGAATAGAATTTTATTCTGTTTCTGGACTCTAGCGCTATTTTGGCTTCCAAGAGTACACCAAATTTCCACTAAAGAGCAAGTCAAACCAATTTCCCTTAGGATGGAGGCATCCGAAAACTTACTGAGGTTATTATACTAGCGCCTATGCATTCTTTAAGCAGATGAACTGCTTCATTTGGAATCCATGTCAAACCACAAGAACTGGCTGATAATAACATTCAATTAAAATGATCTTCTTGTAGAAAAAGAACCTGGCTAACAGCTCCATCTCACATTTTCCAGCTGGGCACAATAGGGCGATTGATGCTAGGGGGAAACAGGATAGGTTTATATCAAGGACCCAAAGGGTCACGTTGGTGAGTGTTTGTAGCTTTAACCTCTTACACAAATTTGTTAGATGAGAAAGCCACTTCTGCTGAGCATGAAACTGTGAGAAAGTCTGAGTTAGAATTTGCAAATACACAAGTTGTGCTAATTAGACAGAAATTTTCAAAAACCCGAGCTTTACAGTCGATGCATATTTGTATCTTTTGATGTTGTACTTGGTGCTGCTTCACACCACTCAGGGCTTACTGAGCAAAGCAGAAGCTGCTCTCCTGCTAGGCTGTCTGGGTGAGTTTGCCATCTGATCTACTGAATACACAGATAAAAGTCGCCGCATACTTTTTTCCTTTTCAAGTACAGTACTGTAACTTGGAAAGTTCCTTTATTCTCAACTCCACTGATGCAAGAAAGTGGCAGGAATATGGCAGCTTTGGCTGCTTTCTTTTAGTAGCTCTTTGTAACTAATCTTCTAATGCTAAGGAAACAATAGGTATTTTCATTTTCTCTGGAAAAAAACGCTCTAGTTAGAGAAAATAAAGGCAATGCCCTCCAAAAACTGCAAGAGTGCTACTAACCACTTGATTCTACTGCTACCCTGCCTTTAAATACTGGTAAATACTTCCCTGAACAGGTATCAGATTCACCAGGTTTCTCTTGTTACGCTTCAGAAAAGCCCAACTATTACGAAAATGGCAAGTTTAACAAAGATATTTCTATTTCACTGCGATCTGCCATTCAAACGTGTTTGCCAGTCATTTTTTTAAAAAACACTCTGATATTTGATCTGCTTGAGTTTCAGTTACATGTAAAGCTGGAGAGCCAGCAGAAAATTCTAAATGGAATCTGAAGATTTCTAAAGTCAACACTCATTTTGGCAAGAGCATTTTAATGTATAAAGCCGATATCCCTGCAGCAGGCAGCACCATGATTAGTACAAAACCAAAAGCCACCTACGTGAGAACATACAGTTGTGCAAAAAACGTTTACACAAATACTGGAAATTGTGTAGGCATGTTGGAATCAGCCAGCACAACCTGCTGCTGTTCCGGCTCACTCCTGGGGTGAGCCACACCCTAAGAAAGATATCTAAGGGAAATAGATGTGGCTAAGTAGACCAGGTCCACATCCCCAAATCTCTATTTGCCAAACCCTGCAACCTGTGTTACTGTGCCAGCCTTTACAAACCTTTACTACAGAGCAATAAATGTTTGTGGACCAGGGAAGGATGGCTTTGAAGATGCCGTTTTCTCCAGCAATCTTTTGTTGGTTGAATATGTAGTTCACACTTACTGTGTTTCCACCTACACGGCTGGAGAAGCCCTGCAGTCAAGGCTGTTCCAGAAGCAGGGAAGGAGGCTGCGTTCCAGGAACTCACTGGAACTGGAACAAAGAACAGCCCTTGGAAAGTCTACACAGTCCTATGCACAGACTGCTTTACAGATGCCCTGTGTTTGAAGGACATTAGACACTTGTTTTTATCTTTTTTCCCTCTCCAGTAAAGTCCCAGACTTTGGAGCACAAGCTCTTTCTCGCAGGCAGTCTGCCTCCTAACTTGTGGGTATCTCCCCAACTCTGTCTTTCCAAGCACCACTCTCTCCTCCACATAAAAGTTCCTGTGCTCTTTGGAGAATAAAACATCTTTGAAGTGCAACAGTAAACTGTAACCATCACAGCAGCCTTAAAACAGCCTCTTCTATCATCGTTATAAACAATGTCTGACTTTCTTTATTAGCTGTGTAGGCTTATGTCAGAGGTACTTAACACTTCCTACTAAAAGTGTTATCTCTATACCTTTCTAATCGCCTAGGACCCCATTCAGTGCTATTACTCCTGTCTTGTCAGTTAAAAGCAGTGAATTTTATGGCTTGTTTTTAATCCCTTTTCCCAGTGCAAAATTAATGTAGTCCACCATATTAAAAAAACAGATAGCTTAGCTATATAACACTTTCTATAGCTGGGTTTTTTTTAATATGCATTTATGGAATCTTTAATTCCATAATTTGGAGACTGGCAGATGTAAGGTGACATCCCTTCCAGGGCTAAAACAAGAATAAAAAGGACTTCAGGCAGCAAAGTGCCTTCTGGAGGTAAAACAAAACGCCGAGGACAGCAATGATAATGTAGGAAAAAGTAAAACCACAAACTTTTAAAGCTGCTGGGTAAAACTGGACTGCAGTTCAGAGGACTAGGCAAGCACTAGTTCTAGTCTTTTTATAAAACTTGTAAGTACGATTTTGCTGTTGGCCATGGTAAGCTCTTCAATGTGTCGAGACATGAAAAGTCAAGAAAAATGCCAGAGTGCAAAGCTTGCTGCAGGAAAAAAAGATGACTCAATTCTTTGTCTCACAAAGCATGTCAAAGATATTATAAAGTACTTACAGATGCTCAGCCACTCGGATTGCCTGACTGGCCAAACATCTGAAACCCTGTAATTTTGAAGAGAAGGTACTATGCTTCAGACAATGCAATAATTTCTGTGGCAACAGAAAAAGAGACGTGATTATGGAAAGGAGGGGGGACTTTTTAAAATCAGACTTTCAGTTGTGCTTGACAACTGATGAACCTTAACACAAAATTAAGCCTATTTTTATTACCATTAACAATGAATGTGTCAATACAGCCTTTCAAAGATAACCGTGTCGTGGAACCGAGAGACAGAGCACAAGCAACGGCCGATAAGCTTGGGGCTACACCCTCATTTCTCTAACAGACTGAATCTGGGTGAAACGAGTATTCATATAAACCAAGACTGTGAAAAACAGGTGCCTCAGAGTTTGGACCCCAGGCAAAAGAGAAAGCAAAGCCATAAAAGCCCTGCAGTTTTCATTTACCTATCCTTTTGGAAGACAAATTTCCCTCTGCTGATCAAACAGAATATAGGAAATTATGAGCAAGATGATATTATTTGCCTGGTAAATTTTAACGACTGCTTTACAATGCTAAGGTACAAATGTTGGTGTACTTGTAATTCCCCCCTCATAAAAGACACAGCAGGGTTATTAGTATTATTATAGACTAAAATCAGCAACAAAGGATGAAATCCATGGAAAATGACTCCATGTATTTAACATCAAGAGGGTCCCTTAAAACTCTTTATTTCACCATGCCAAATGGTTTATCATGGTAATGCTTAGCCACAAAACCAATTAGATGGGTTTGAGATCCCTCAGGAGAACTTTGTGACACACACATCTCTGTGAAGATCTTCAGTGACTGACAGCATTTGGCATGTCTGTGGCCAATGAACCACCACAGAGAGTGATGCGTGTTCCGACCAGATGTCTTGTAAGGTACGAGTCAGTGTCAGCTTCGACAGTGAAATGCTGACCTCCTTTTTACAGGCACTGCTGGCTGAAAAAACCCAAACACCTTCAGCCAATTTTAAATAAAAAATTACAATAAAATAACCTTGTAAGTAATGTGGACCTTATTGGCAAAAATTAATTATACAGCTAGTCAACAGCAGTCTAGCTTACAACAGCTAAGCCTACTACATCAAATGATGCTGGAGAGGAGAGCAAGTCAAGACTCACTCAGCAAAAATCCTTGAAATACTGTATGTCTTCATTTACTCTAAGTTTTAGGGTTTTGTTTTTATTTTACACTAAGCTTACAGGTTCTTCCTAATGAATATCCCCAGTGCTATCAGTTACACACGCTCATAGCCTTGTGAACAACCAGTCACTACAGTCTTTCTACTGCAAATCCCAAGAAAATGCTGAACACGTGAACTGTTCCCCCTGTATTTGCCACGGCTTGGAAACTTGTCAGTGGCCTGAACAAAGAGGTAAAGAAATGAACTGGCCCAGCTTTCTCCAGAGGGTCTGACGAGCCTGCAACGGACGTGTTAGAGTGGCTGTAACACCAGGAGATCTCATTTGCAAAATCACTCGACCGTTTTGTGACTGTTGGACCCTGAAAATGTGCTCACAGAAAGGCTGATCCACCAACGGGCACACGGATCTGGATCTCGGGAGCCTGGAGTTGACTTCCACCTTTGCCACAAACCTTGGACAAAGTCAAGGCTTTACCCTCCAGTCTTCTCATGTGTAAGAAAGGACCAAAAATGCTTCTTCTCTGTACCCTAGATCAGGTCAATTCAGGCTGTATGCTCTCTGATGCTCCTCCTCCATTAATAAGCACCAATAAGGACATCCAAAACACTGGGAGCTAGCTTTGCTCGGGACTTGTAAACCAACAAATGAGAATTATTTGTTTCTTACTAAACCCAACCTTGGCTATTGCAGAGTACAATGGTGGTATTCCAAAAGGTATTTCGAGGACAGTAGACTAAATAGTTCTGCAGGACTAAAGACACTCATTTAATGTTCCCACAGCTCTGATGTGCTTTTTCTTTTAATACAAAATAATATTTGTAATTACAAGTGGAATTTACTAATAAACATGGCTGACAACGAAATATAACTAAACACAAAATTAGCTTGTTCATGACATTTTTAAAAACACACTGTTTCTGACACACTGCATTTTAGAGACGTTTGTAAACACCAGCAGTATATTTTGACAACTACTTTCTGGAAACAAAGATATCAGGTACCCTTAAAGAAATGTTCTGAATGCTGTAGAACATCCCAAGGTTTAAAATAATTTGTTTTACTTTTAGCAGGAACCAAACATGAAAGGGAGGGGGGATTATGCAAAAACCCCAAGGCCAGGCGGCCAGGCACGTTGCGCTGGCGCAGCGGGACACAGGCAGATGGGAGAGGTGGGCTGGGCGGCAGACGGGTGCTCCAAGCACCAAGGCACCACGCACGCTCTTTTGGGGGTGATGTGCTGGCATGACATGCCAAAATAGAGTGATATCAGTGCCAACCCGCCCTCCATGGAAGCAGTATTCCTGAATAAAGGAAACAGAGTGCCCACACAAGGACTGAGTCAAGCATAACTACAGCAGAGTAAGTGTTGTGTTATAGTTGCACTGAGAAATTTCATGTGTTGATAAAAACCTCAGTCCCACCTTCGCATAGAGGAGATTACCCTCTCGCCCCAAGATACGACAGCATCTAACAAATATATGATGAGATTGAGAATACTCAATGCCCACATAAGTCCAGACAATTTAAAACTAAGTTTTATCCTTTGTTCTGATACGCCTATAAAATACACTTTTGATTTTTTTTCCCTCTCTCAACATTTTTAAACATAACAAAGAAAAATAACTGTTTTTTTCATGTGAAAAATTTTTTTCACATGAAGGGGAACATTATTATATGACATTCTTTCCTAGAAATCTTTTAAGTCTTATTTTTTAATGGAATTAATCTGATCATGAGCTGGCTGACACACAAAGTGTTGAAATATGTCATCTTCAAACCATGTTTTGCTAATGAAATTTTGGTGTTAATTCAGGGGATATAACAGAATCCTAGAATCTGTAATATGAGCCAAACAACCAATGTGGTTCCTCTGGCAAAAAAAGCATCATTTTCTCCCTTTTCTGTTGTGGGTTTGTCACTGTGTGCTATCCATCACCCATTTCTTTCCAGAATCTGCTTTTTGATGTGGAGTCCCCACTTGGCCACCAACTTCTACATTAAAAAGCTCTGAACATGTTTTCCAGTTCCAATCCCAGGAACTGTTTTGCACTTTTAATCCCAGGATCCAAAAGGATTTAATTAAAAAAAAAAAAAGAAAAAAGGCTGGGATTTCATAAATAACCTCCAGGTATCTCTACAATGCAATCACCCTCATGCTGGTGCTGAGTCCAGGCAGTAAGCACTGCCAAAAGCAGCAGCAGTTAGGTGAACGCTCTGACCGTTTGACTGTACTGAGCTCCGGGTTGTTGTGGCTAGATTGCTATCGGGACGCAAGAAAGCTAGTTTAAATTTAGGCTTAATAAGTTTACACTACACGTGAACGACCAACACAGCTCCTGCATAGGCGTTCTCAAGAGTTCAGCACCCAAACCCGTACTGGAGGGTGCCTTCCGAAATCCCAGTCTAAAGCATCACAAATTGGGTAACAGACATAGCAATTTAAGCAGCTTTTCCAAGCATCTGCAGGGCATTAATGTAATTGTGCTCTCCAGTAATCCTATGGTCTAACCCAGTGGTTCCTGATCTTTGAAGTGTAAGCACATTACGGGAGAGGCATGGCAGGGAGACCAGGTGAGCTTTGCTGGATTCGCCCCGTGCCAGGCCAATTGCAGTGTCCTTGTACCCTGCCCCAAAGGACGCAAGCCCTGGTAAGTTCAAAGAAAAGATACCGACGCGGCGCTGAAGGGCGAGCTGTGCTTTTGGGATCTCTCCCTATGCCAACACGGTCGTCATCCCGATAGACTCAAACTCAACAGCAGCAAAGAGGCAGCGACAGGAGCCACTCAGCTGTTCAACACCGTGTCAGACCACTGCTCCTTAGGCCTCTGCTTTTAGACACTGCAACTTGACAGCATCCAAACTGGCTATCTTATAAGCCACGAGAAAGGAACGTGATGAGCCAAAATTATATCCTGATTTTATGAGTCTGAGGGCACAAAGTTGGACTTGCCCTGAGGGCAGGCAAAGCACGGTGTAACAGAATGCCAACTACTCACAGCATTTGTCTCCAACTGAGGCCATCTGAAGCCAAGAAGCATTGCTCTGATGGGGTTTTTAGGTTGTCAAGAGAAGCAGTGTTCTTAAAAGTTTAATTTATTCTTTTTCACCAATGTTTAAGGAGATCTTATTCCACAATTGTATCTAAAAACTTAGAAATCTTTAACTAGCAAAGAGAGTCAGGAATTTGAATTAATATCAGAATCATGTATTATGGCATCCACATCTGGATATCACTTTACTGACTAAATCCAAAACTTATCTGAGAGCCAGTTGGTTTCTGTAAAAATGTATTTCTCCCTTTGAAAGGAAATAATAATTGGAAGGTCTTACAGGAAGTCACCCAATACCATATAAAGGAAATTGCAATCTGTTCTTCAATATTAGTTTAAACCAATGTTATATTTAGCAAATGCCCGTCTTTTTAACGATAGTCTTTTTAGTAGCTTATACCATATTAAGACTTCTCAAAGGCTTATGCTATATTAAGATTTGCTTTGTTTTTAGAATGTTTCTTTAATCATCCCTCAAAGTCCTCAGCTTGCCCTAGGTTAGATGTTGTTCCCCATCTCCAGGACATCTAGGATTCCGCTTTCACCAAAACCAGGATTTTTTGCCCCAGGCTAATAAAAAGCCAAGTATTTGTGCATATGCTAATCTACAAGTATGTGTGGTTCTTAAAAATACTAAGTGATCGAATATTAAAAACACCTCTTCCTGATTCCGGAAGTACACACAGCAGTTTGCCTTCCTAAGAATATTCTGTTTGGGTATCTGTCGATCTCCACTGAATCAGTGGTTTCAAGGGAAGATGTTTTTAAAGTAAAATATTAATGATACTAAACAAAGTTCAAGAACTCCAAGCATAACAGCTCCCGCAATGTCTTCCCCAAGTCAACCAAACCTTACAAAACATACTTGCAGAACCAACGCTAAAACCTCTGTGGGACACAGCTCAGGAACCCTGTGCAGAATCCCTGTGGTTTTTATATATTTCATTACATTGTGAGGTAATAACATCAAAATTAAGTTTATAATAGCTGAACACAGAATTACATGGAGAAGGATTTCATACAACCTATAACCATTAGCGTTCAAAAACTGTTGTTACCAACAGCCAAATTATTTCCACCCAACAACTTGAAGGGAATGCATACATTGAGCAGTACATTTGCACCAGAAGCTAAGAAAAAATCTGGTAAATGGCCTAAAACACTTCTTCAAATACATAACTCAAGAAGGTATCATGCATGATAACTTGAACTATAGCATATTTCTGACTATATGGAAGACTATTCCACTGTCACAGGGTTTCTGTACATCTGGATGGCCACTGGAAAAGTGGAGAACTACAAACAGTACATGTTCCTAAGTGGCAAAAATCCACCTGTATCATAAAATAACAAGATTTATCTATGCTCTCTTCGCAGAGCCTAGTGATAATAAAAGCTACTTCTGGTGATTCAATTTGGATAATAGATTATAGCCAACATTTTTATGGTTACACCTTTGACAGGAGAGACTGAAGAATGATCTGAAAGAAAATTCTGTTCCTCAACAAACACACAAAGGCAGACATTTTCTTTAAAGAAAAAAGAAGTCATTACGCAATTTATGAAGGAAAGGAAAAAGAATACTCTGCACATGATGAGATAGTAATGCCAACCTAATTTCATTATGCAAATCATTCAAATAGAGAAGACAACATTAACTGTACCATAATTGAACCTCAGACAGTTTCAACATGTAAAAACTCCCATGGTTTCTTTTCAGCACAAAAAGTTAGAAAAACTGTAGGAGTTCATTTTTTCATGAGTTTCTAGATTTAACAACGCAATTCTTTGTTTGGTACTAATAAATGACTTTATGAAGAAAAAAAAGGAATTTCCTTCTCCCATACAACTTTTAATGAAGTGTTTTCAATGACAGCCCTAACAGATTATATAGCTTCAAAAAATTTCCATTGCTCTTTGCTGCTCTGAAAGGAAAAACGTCTGAAAAATAATTCTGTTTGCATCTGCAGGTGCGATTCTCTGCAGCTGCTTTGAATCAAGGTGTCAATGCAGCAAGGAACAGACTCTGAATCTCCAGAACCCATAATCTCTTAAAGCTTCTTTGAAAAAGGCCAGAGAGTGCAATTCTGGTGCAAAATACGTAGAAATCTAATGGGAAAAAAGTTACAAATAACCAATACCTCTTCCATTCATATTTAGCGCAGATTTTGCGTATAGTTCTCAATGGAACCTAAGAATGTACCTCCACTGCAGCCTTAAACATGAAAGTTGGGACTGTCCAGTGAAAACCAGTGCCATGCTGCTGGCTCTCAGGTGGTGCAGCTCAGCTCTCCTAATTTCCACCTTATTTCCCAAGTACCGAAAGCGCTGTGCAAAGGTGCTGAAAGTATGTTAGAATACTTGAGCCAATATTAAAAGAAAGAGCACAGGCAAGTTTCAAGTATTTGACTGAAATGGATGGATTAGGCTCACCAAGCCCAAGCGTTTTATGCAGATCTACGATCAGCGAGAGGAAAGAGAGCCTGAGTCATCAGCTACATCAAAGCTTAGGTCCAGCGATGGAATTAGCGAGCGCTGTGTGAACAGGAACGATACCCGCATTCATCTGCCCACTGCAGAACTTTTAATTACACTCAAACAGCCAGTAGCATCAGTGACTAAAATCCCCAGATTACCTGGATTGCTCTGTCATTATCTGTAATCAGCTGCTGCTTTATATCATCAAACTTTCGTACAACTTCCTGGAGCTGCTGTTCCGCAGCAAGCTGCTGCCGGCTGTTCTCCTCTGTCAGAGAGGAAATGGTTGTCTTAAGTTCAGCTATGATCTAAAAAAGAAAACAGCATGCTATATCTCTCTTCAGTAAAAGGCATGTATTTTGCATGTTTAGATGCTCAGTACAAGCATGGCATTGGCAAACTCTGCTGTGCAAGCTAAATATTTTAAATTAACATAGTACACGCTAGCAAGCATGAAATTCCACGCAGAGAAAAAGGAATATAGTAAGGCTGCGAATGGCAGAAACTGCTGAACACAAAATATTTGGAAGGGTTTTCCACTATGACATTCCAAAATATTTACTCATGAGAACAAAGCACATCTGTGATCTTCAAAATCGAGCATGCTTCCAGCCTTCCACTGCACCGAAACCAGGAGTGAAAATCTACACAGCGACGGTGGCGTTCGTTCTCTAGCAGGACACTTCACAGCTTCCTGCTGGAGAGACGAAAACCACCCAAGTACACACACTGGATTGAAATTTAAACTTGATTGTGACATTTCTAAGCCGCTGAAAGGAGCATATTCTGCTTCACAATCCAGTGGGGACCTGATTCAGTGTCCAGGACCCTTTAACTAGACCTTTTACATGATTTGTTGAAATGTACTTGTTTCACCCTTTTTATCACTGTGGAAAGTCATAACTGAACCTGATCCTTCAGGCATATTTACAGAATTTTATGCTGACATGTAAGTCATCACCCAGCAAAGTACTTAAACATATGGGAGAGTCACTGACTTCCATGTATATATTCAAGCTTAAGGTTAAGCTGCTGTAGCAGCCTAAAACAGTCTAATTCTAAAAACGCTTCAGCACACAGGCCATTCAGGGAGAGACTACCAGAGTGCTCAGATTGGTGTGTTTGCAAGGCCTCCTCATAGGTAGAGAAACAGCTATGGCCACAGTTTTTTAGGAAAAAAAGGGTTTTTTTAGAACTACTAATAGGATAGGACTAACATAAGAAATATGCTACAACAGAACGTACTAGAATCACAAGGGAAGGGGAAAAGGACTGATTAAAACCGTACAGTAAATTTATTTATCTGTTTGACTACCTGAAAACCTCAGAGAATAACAAAGATCATGAGTAAAGCCTACATGGATATTTCTGTATTTCTTTTCAAAAATCAAATGCGTATTAAAACAGATAATATACCAATCAAGAGGAAGGCTATTTGCTCCCAACGAGACCAGTGGGCCAAGTGTAAAGATTGCCTGGATAGGTGTAACTCTCCAGGCAGAATTAAGCAGTGTCACTGGCTTTGCAATTTAGATCATCATGGACATGACACTCAAGTTGCACAAGTTTGGCTTTGCTAGGTGTGTTACACGTGCAGTAAGAAAGCAGGAGAAAGTGATGGCTCACATAAATTATTAAGATAACAACTTGAAGCCATGCAAACCTATACCACTTGGTATATGTTCCATTTTGTCACTTTTTAAAAAGAAAACAAAAATAATGAACCCTTTAATACAACAGGAAAGCAGGATTTAAATCTTTTCCTGGGTTAAGATCCTGGACTAACATAGGCGTTCTGTAATGCATGCAAGGTATGGAGAAAGATCTGCTTTGTGCAGTACTTCTCAGAGGAAAAAAAAATCTGTTTACTTTGTATAAACTTCAGAGGAAATTTCTTGAAATATCTTCTCTGTGTGGGTGTTAAAAGTGAACGTTCCAAGAGGCCACAGAGAGTAAGATTAGACAGATGTTGTCAGCAACATGACCACAAGAAAAGTTGCAATTGACCTATTATTAATACTGAGCTACAAAAAAACTATGTTCAAGTAACTTTAGGGATTTGATTCAAACCCACAAAAGTAAAGAAATTCAGACATCAGGGCGAAAGTCCTTTATTGTGCCAAATAGCCCTGACGTACGACGTATGTGCTGTGTCTGCCACAGAACGCGCAGAGGAATGCCAGTTCTGGTCACTGGGTCCATCACTCCCCGGTAAAGAGAAGAGTGTATTAGCTACAGCAATGCCTGCCTTACAAAAACGAGTTTCCAAACCCTTCCATTCTGAGACTATTCTAGAGGCCAATACATTTCAGTCTGACCAAACTTGTTATGACATTTAGGTTAAACAGTGGTTACCTTGCGCTACACTACCTAGGCGTTCCCACTCTTAAAGCAATTTCCCTCACCCCTTGCTTGAAAATTCGGAAATGCTTAAATTATTCCATCCATTTTTATGAATGGATCAAACCCTATTTTTGTATTGATGGTAAACTATGTCCGGCATAAAGAAGCTGACTTTTGATTACACTCACTAGGCATGACATTAGCATAAAAATGACAAGGACAAAAGGTAAAACAGAGTTAGCAAGGAAAGGGATTTTCTGCCGTAAGGTCTGGCATGCAATAGATGTTACTTTTTCAGCTTTACCAATTTTCTGCTATTCAGGTTCAGATGGCAAGATAATAAAAATAGGGGTTTTGTTGTTGTTCCTTCCTTTCTTTATAGATCAGGCTCTCAACAAATTACTAAAAAGGTGTTTAGGAAAGCATTGTCCCTGATTCAACTCAGAATCGTGGCACTGGTGAGAGTGGGAGGGACCAGCTCAAAGCAGGATCACCCAGAGGTGGTTGTTCAGGATCACGTCCAGTCGGGTTTTGAGGATCTCCAAGGATGGAGACCCCACAACCCCTTTGTATGCAAATAAATGTGCAGAAAATACACATTAGGTTTGAGAAATATAATGTAAAAATATAGTTAACAATGATTCTGATAAATACAGTCTCAAAAAATGGGATGTAAAAAAATGTGATAGTCCAATGAAACTTCTGAATTAAAGCCAAGATTATGGCCAAGTTTTACAGACGAGGAGGCTCAAAGGTAGCTGAAAAGCTAAAATTGGGAGCTTAGGAATATTTTCAAGCACTTGTAATGAAGTCTGCAATTTCATGTCGTTGTGTCACTGATCACCTTTGCCTAGTTCAGAGGCTTTTAAACCATTCTTTGTAGTGGTTTTATTGATTTTTAAAAGAGCATTATTAGACTATTATTACTATTGCTGAAAACACACTTTGCAAGTAAAAGGCAGGCAGCCTGCTGTGGTTGGGAGGAATGAGAAGAATGACACCTCCAAATAAATCCTCGTGGCAATTTTCTGATTATTAAAAGCTTAACTTCTGGTTGCATCTCCATCATTTTTCACACTTCAGTCCTACCTGTCAATCAAACTGAAAGCTGAAATATTTAAAAACCAACCTGTCATCATCTTTAAGCATATATGTAAATTCAACATACATTTTCATCTCCCTAGTTCAAAAGATTACTCTGAAGAGCAAAAACTCGTCAAAACCAGTTTGCTTTCAGGACGCTGTCATTCTGCTGAGTGTTATTTTGTGAAGAAACGCTCAGGTGGCTAGGAGCAATGGGAAACGTCAAGATGGCAGTCGGGAATCCCACCCTGCCATCAGCTGTGCGGGCAAACACCACCTTGTGACACGACATGCAAGTCCTGGTCGTGCAACTGCTCCTGATGTGACGGGACGTGCTGGTTGAGGGGGCACCTCGCCTTCCCTTCCCACTCACTGACAGAGGGCTCGGTCCTCTCGGGTCCACAGAAGATGAAAAAGTAGATGAAAAAGATGAAATTTAAAACTCAAAACACCCCACCCATGTCTTTGGGTGCTTAACGCTCTGTGGTTTTTGAAAGGTTAAAAGCTGCAAGAAAGGCACAGGGCATTTGATTTGGGAAATGGCTTCTCTCGACCGTCAAGGCCTACGCTTAAGAGCAGAAGGAATTACGCTTTCATCCAGTACCCAAATCAGATGGATTCCCCTCAGGTTCCTGCCTTCTCGCTACCTACCTGCGAGGACTTAGCCATCTTCTGGCTGTACTCCTTCTCAGCCTGCTTCAGCCGGTTGTTTGCCTGAAACACACACAAAAGGCAACCAGATGAGCTCAGATGAAGAACGTGTACAGACACTTTGCCACCGACCCCTCCGCTTGGCACCGCATCCACATGCCTATCGCGGCGCGGCTGGGCCCCGCGCCAGCTTCAACGCCCTTCTGTGGCAGCCAAAAAACCGCAAGGGCTTGCCTTTGATCTCAGGCCAAGTATTCATCACTTAGAAGAGGGGAGAAATTGTACCTCTGCTGCCAATTATTAGAAAAATATAAAGACAGGCGGATTTAAAAAAAAAGAAAAGAGGGCAAGTGTGTGTGTGTGGCAGGGAGGCAACACACCCCCAAGTTTATCAGGGTGACTTCGTTTCTGAACGGAAGGAAAAGGAAAAGGAGCAAGTCCCAGACTCGGGCTGCAAGGGCACGGCGGGACACGGAAGGCACGACTTGGCGCTTCAGTTCAGTGTCTGCAATTGCCTTTTGTCCCACCGCACGGCCCTTCCTATCTAAAGGCAGCGACTTTGCTGAAAACTGACCCCGTCGTGCAGCTGAACCAACTGGGAAGCTCTTAGACATACCGGTCTTTCCTTCTCCTAGCATTTTTTCCCCCAATTCAAAGATAAAGAATAAACCAAACTGAAAACAAGGCTGCTTTGTCACAGTGGAATCCAGTAAGCAAATATTTTCTATAAATCTGGGGATAAATAGCTCTTAAGGTTTTTTCCTCAAATAATTTAACTTCAGAAATAATTCAATAATAACAGTAATTCAAAAATAATTCCACTTAAATTTCAGGACACAACTCTGGCTTGTACTTTGGTTGCCGAGTGCCACGCCGTCACACGGATAGACCGGCCTGAAAACGCTGCGCTCCAAGGAACTGCTAAGTGTGCCTGTGCTCCTGGCTCTAAAATTTGAGGACAGGTGTCTAAGAAAAATATTTTCTTAGGGGGACAGAATATTACAAAGCTGAGTTCTGAAGCAAATTTAAGCTGATTAAGTTTTCAAAATCTTTCTGACCCCGTGTTCAAATCTTTGATCTGTCGTCCTTAGTTTTACGGCACAGCATCCCGCGCACAAACACGCTCCTTCAGCTGCCTCTGTGCCAGCGCCTGGGCTGGGGGACTGCAGAACCCTCCGGGCCCCCCCGGAGCCTCTGAACCCTGCGTGGATCCAGTTGCAAGACTGAACCTTCAGTTCTGCAAACACCAGGGATTTCAGTCAAGCAAATAGTCTTATTGATTTTACTGGACTATAAATTTAGGAGCTTAAAGTGGCAGACAGTGTTTGTGAATCACTGCCAAGCATGATAGGGCTGGAATCATCTCGTACAATCCAGGCAGTTAGGTATGGTGCAGCTTAATGTAAGTATATTACCACCAGTTTAAAATAATCTTACAGTTTATATGATACTGCAATTCAAGATCTTGAATCCCTTCAAATTCCAAAATTATGAACCATGTAGAAGTTGTTCTATTTAATGTTTCTTCGTACTAAGAAATCTACTAAAACAATCAAAACCAATTATCAAATATGAGCATCATTTTTAAGAACACGTTTGGGTTGGTTTTTGTTATAAACAGAGATAACGGCACTACATACAGGTTTAACAGAGCATATACAGGAAAGCTGAAGCACCAGAGAAATTCAGTTCCCCTGTTTCTACACTGGTCATTTGAAGTGTGTCACCAACCCCGTCAGGGCACTCGTGGGGCTGCGTGAAGACAGACGGGGCAGTAACTCCCACGTAGTGCCGTCTGGGCACGCTACCCCGCTCCTGGTACTCAGGCTCACCCATGTTAACACTCCTTCCACCGTGCTGTCATCAAGTTTCAGGTTATGTTTTACTACCTCTGCACATCATGAAGTGACTGAAACTGTCAGTTTATCTTTAGGGAAAAAATTAACAATTAAATTGTAGTAATGGTGTACATTACTGTTACTCCCAGCAAGGGAGAGATACAAGTCAGCAAAGCACCGCGAAGAAGATCACGTTACAGCTGCTCTCACTCAACTTGCCTGGGGTAAAAGTCCTCATCTTTCATAGAAGCAGCTTTATAACCTCCTGAACCCATAGAAGAAATCCCAATAAATAATAAAAAAACACCCATAACTTTCATAAACAAATGAGAACATGTTTGTTCACACTGATAGAACCGGGATGACCTCTGATAGACATGACAGAGGTGATCCAAAAGAAAGATATGCTGAACTTCAGAGTTTTATTCCTAAGTGAAGGCAAAAAAGGTACATCTTACCAGTTTATTTAAAGGCAATTACAATATTATATTTTATAATGGCTTTAACAAATTCCAATTAGCAAAATATTTATAAGCTGTCTCCTAGTCACCAAGAAACCAGATTAGCTGCAGTCCCGAACACCCTTATTTGAGCAGTCTGAATTTCAGAGTACTGTCACCCCAACTTCCACTGGAGAGGGCACCCGCGCGGAGATCGGCTCTAAGCTGGCTGCCCAGACCCCAAGCACAGAGCCCTGGACGCCTGCTGACTTCAGCTTCTCTCGAGCTCGTGACACCGTGCGGGTCACGCAGCGTCACAAGCCACGCAGGCAGCACCAGCGAAGCTCTGCAGAAGGCAGTTCTACAAGTTACATCACACCGGGCAGCTGAAAAGATCTAATGCATAGTGATGCACAAGAACACTCTGTTCCATCCTCTTTTACTGCAGAAATATAAAACTCTTCCCTTTTTAAAACCTGCGACTAAACTAAGTTAATACCTCTTGACTACAGGCTGTTCCTTTGCAGCTTAGGGAGGCATAAACCTACTCCCCCGGGGCACATACAGCACTGCTACACACAAAAAAGTGCCTTTTTGCCATCACTTTTTATAAGGAACGACTTACAGCAAAGTCAGCCCGCATAGCGGTGTGCAGTGGGCATTGGGGAGGATTTATATTGCGTTTATCTGGACAAACGGGGTTAAAAGAGGGGTGGTGTACACAAGCAGCCGTTTCCTGGGCTCACTCTTTTCTAAGAGGCTGCTGGGCTCGTGCGTTGTGTGAAGCACAAGCTGCTTCTGTATTATTTTAAGGGCATTCCCTTGCTTTCAGGTTACATGCTATTTCAGAACCATAATGAATACGAATCCAACTGGAAGGTGAACATTTGGAAGGTCAGCCAGTATTCATTAAAGCCTAACTCTTTTTATAGCAATGGGCAGCACTGCAAATAGAGTTAATGGTCTCAAACTAGTTTTCCGTGTGCGTGAGTTAGCTGTTGAAATTCACATTTGGCAAAACTTGTCAGAAACGTCAATTGCAATATCCATTTTTGTAATAAAAAGGTTTAAATTGGATAAGGCATAGAGGAATCCCACTGAATCAAAAATTAACTTCTGTTCAGTTTCACACAGTTAATACATATTTTAGCTAAAATTATCTGATTATGACAATTTTACATGCAGTTATTTTATATTACAGTGAGGACTTTTGCATGAAAAAGATTATGTCCTTCTTACAGTTAAATAGTTTTAAAACCCAAGTATAATTCTATAACAATCCTTAAAGCATCATATTGTGGTTGCTGAGCAAAACTGCACCGACTTCAACAAAGCATTTCACCTAAAAATTAAAAACAGTATTAGCACCATAGATGTGGTGTCTGAATTAATGGATGCTGTTCTAACACCGCCTGATTTCCATCTTTTCCTTTCATGAAGCAGAAGAGCATTACTAAGAAGAAAAGAGCAGAGGATCTATGAAGGAACCACACCACAAAAGCATACCATGTCCTACCCTAATTACACAGTTTTTATGTGCTATTTTTAAGGTATAAGATGTATTAGAGGGGACTTCTAGTTCTACTCGATGGAACGCATGCCCTCCAGTGTCGACAGTAGCTCTAGTTGCACTGTGGGGTTGGCAGGCCCATGGACAACTTCATCCTCCACCAACATCCATGAAGGCATTTAGGACGTCTTAAACATTTATCAAAAATGCAGCTGTTAAGAATTTTCTGGAGCAGTACTAATCTGTGCAGAGGGACATGGTTTAGTGGTGGACTTGGCAGTGTTAGGTTGACGACTGGACTCTTTAAGGTCTTTTCCAACCTAAATGATTCTATATATTCCAGCTTCGGAATGGTGATTTCCAGATGGAAAGTTAGATTTCATTTATGCTACAAAATTAGTAGGAAAACAAATTCCTGCAACCCAAATGCAGGTCCGTAAGAGTTAAGGATGCCTAGTGAAATCCTGCTCAGCTATATATGAAGTACAGTTTTGTGACTGATTCAGGAGTGTTTCAATTTGATTTCAATCTCCCCCATACATAAATAAACAACAAAACTCCCACAAACGTAACTCTCACAAACTAGAGGGTTATATAGACACACACACACGGGTATTCACTAAGAGAAAAGCAGATTTAAGAAATTTGTTTAGGGTACTAGCTATGAAATAAACATTTTGAAAAATGCCTGCAACTAGCTAAATGATGGCCATGCATAAGCTGATCCTCCATAATTAGTTAGATAAAAGTGTACGCAAACTTAAAAAAAAAAAAAAGGGAAAAGAAGGGAAAAAAAAAAATCAAAGGGTGGGGGAAGGAGAAGAAAGAAAACTTGCTCCAGGGAAGAAGCAACTGTTCTCTGATGTGCAGCAAAGAATTTGACATCAAAGAACTAATGTAAATGGGGCCCATTTACCTTAAAAAACAACACACCACTCCACATTCTGGAATATTGCTATTTAAGTTTGACAGCATTATGCTTTGTACCAATATTCAAGATTGCGTAATTTGACAGATGTCAAAAGAAAATGACCTTCAAAACAGCTAACTGTAGCAATTTTTGTTATTAAATATGTCAAAACACAGTACAGTATCTGTTTAAATTTTGGTGATTAGCAGATCACTTTTTCAGTTCATCGGATTATACATAAAAATGTCATTTCGACCTCAAAGCTTGTATTGTGCCCTATGTGCCTCTAACCCCGACAGCGGGTGACTTCCTGCACTGCTACTCCTGCCCTTCCTACGGCTCTCCCCACCAGTGAGACACAAACGGGAAGGTGACCCTCGGTGTGACAGTCAAAACAGCATTCCAGTTCCAGTATGCAACTTGAACCACCCAGAAGACCATTAAAAGTAGTTCAGTGTCCAAAATGATGTAACAGAATAATTAGCAAAGTACCAAATGATTTCAAGGGGTTTGAAAAGGAGCGACAGAAATCCCAACCTGTCACACCCACAAATCCTATTAATGTTCTGTTTTACATTCCACTTTTGTAGGTCTATAATTTTTTTTTCTTTAAATATAACATCTTTAGGAGAAAAAAAAAAACCCTCTTATTCATTTGCAAAGTACTTTTTATGGGGAAAAAAACCCCAAGAATTAATAGAGATTAATTTGACACCCTACCCATATGGAGAATTGCCATTCTGCAGTATATGGCATTTCTGTGCCTAATAGGGACCTACTGAAAAACTGCTTGTGCAACTTGTGCCTTAGGAAAACTCTCATTTCCAGTCTTTTTATTTAAACCAACGGTGTATTTCTCATAATTCTGAAATTATGTAAAGAAATTAAATACAGGTATTTAACTCAATGAGACTCCACCTGCACGGGGTCTGATGCCAAAGTTATCCTTACGCTAGTCCCACCTTCATCTAAATGGGTTTACTGAGCATCTAAGTATTTCCCAGCATCACCAACACCGATTTCTACTCAATATTGCAGTGAGCCAGGCACCTTATTTAAAAGCACCTGCACGATTTGGCCTAAAACATAGGCCTTGTATACAACACACGGTTTTAAAACGGGATTAACAGTCCAGGTTTGCTGCGTAGAACCGTTCAGCTCATTAGCTACACTTCATACAAGGCAGTACTGAGGCACACACGGGGCACTGAAAGGACAGACAGCGGATTACAGTTTAATCTGAAGATGTACGGTGACATTCTGCCAAAAGTTTGGAGGCAGCTGGCTTTTACACGAGGGCACGATTCCTTCTTTTGCTCAACACCCAAAGAAGAACTGAGTAAAGCTGGTGAAGATGTGGAGACGGCAACACTCTCCACACCAGGGCACTGAAGCCTTGTGTTCCCGCAGCTAATGCCTCAATCTGGCACAGCACAAGTACATTCCTGGATTACGATGTTAATATTCCCTGGTTTTCTTCTGTCCAACTAAGTTAAGAGGGTTATTTAAAGTGGGTTTAAGACATTATATCAAAAGTGGTGGCATTTTCTTTTTCAGAGTCTTAACAAATAAAACATGGCCCCAACGGGAGTTATTTGAGCTTTTACAAGCTGCTTTTATTCATCAGAAATGCTGGGCACCTCTGCTACACAGGCACCTCACTTACTCATGTGCACTCTGTCTCTCTCCCACTCTAACACAAAGGAGTTTACAGAAGAGCTTGTATCACTCAGGCCCAGATGTTTTTGGTACCCCAACAGCTGACAACCAGTAAAATCACAAAGGGATAGGCTGCTAAATATCTTTGAAGATGCAAGTCAAAGCTAAAGTTTCCTCCACAAGGAGAAGGCAACGGTACCAAGATGTGACACTAATCCATGCTTTGACTCAGTTAAAGACTACTTAATACGAGCTTTACGACACACAATTCTTTCCAAAAGCAGAGATTTCTGAGGCCCAGGCACTTTATCATTGTGTATCAGTTTATGTAAGTTTACGCGCCTTCATTTTTGCCAGGGGAGACTATAAGGCTCCTGAAAGGACTATGAAGGAAAAAGAACGTGATTTTTTAGATTCTCCAGTGCTGTTTTAAGTTGAATTTTGTGGCAATAACAAGCAAGTGTTAAGAAGATAATGGCTAGAAGAAAACCTCATGTATGTATCACTTTGAGGTAGAACCTTTTTTATTAAATATAAGTAAAACTGGAAACAAAAGGACAAACTTGGTATTACTGGTTAACTAGGTATGACTAAGTTACATCATTAGTTGAGAGCCCAAGAAAAGTTAAGCTTCTACAGTTGGAAAGACAAACACTGAAAACACAACCAAATCCCCAACAAATCTCTGATCTGAAGCAATCAGTGTTCCTTAGCAAGATTATGCTGGATTACTTCTTGTAGTTTTAAATACAACAAAGCTTCCCAAAAAGAACGACAACTTCACGGAGCCAGAAAGTATTACTGTAGCGATGACTAACTATGCCCAAGTCCAGCAAAGTCTCAATTAAAAAGAGAATGGAATATATTGCTCAATCATGAAAGCAATTAAAAACATAAATAAGACATTGCAAGACTTTTAACATTCCCAATGTTTAATTATTTATCCATTCTCCATCCTGCAGCTGTAGGTCAGAATTAACTCCTCTGAACTAAATACAGGAGAACTCTTTTGGGGATTTGTATCTTATTCATTTTCAAGCAAACACTCAAATTCATTTCAAATTCACACAAGAACTGCAACAGTTTCACCTAAATCAGATTTTCTACAAGTTAAACACCCCTCCTACACTCAGATGTGATTGTGAAACTACTTTGATCTCTGTTCCCAAATTTATTGCTCTGTGTAATCCATGACAAAATATAATGTGATTTACTGTATCTCTATATGACAGCCCAGCAGCTGACAGAACTTAGTAATTTAGCATAAGAAAAAAACCTTCTGGCACCAAAATATACAAATCATAATTGAGGCACTTTAGTATCACGTTACAATGAGCACATGCAGACTGATCATAGGAACTTCAAAACAATTAGAATTCTTTCTCACCCATTTAATGAAGGTGGGTTTTACTCCGTGACACGTTCTGCAGCTGTAAGCAAGTCGTTTTGGAACACTTTTGTTTCTTCACATTAAAGAGACTGAAGGACTAATAACATCGTTTTACCCCTTCCCTATTTCCCAAACACTCCTTCCCCTCCAAAAAAAGAAGAAAAAAAAGCCACCTGCAGCTTTTCTGTATTACAAAGGTATGAAGAAAGAGCAAATAAATGTGAACGTCTTCAAATTGTGCCAGAATTTCAATATGCAATAAAGATGCTTTATATGAGTTTTGTCTTGATAACTGCGCATTTTTTCTAAATAAAGCTATAATAAAAGATGTAGATATCCAAACCCTGACCTAAGCAGGGATGTGATGGACACATTCCATGGGGCGGCTTTGCATTTAGAGGACTTGAGAAAGTCTTTGTGTAAGGGGTGCATTACTCCAGAAACTTCCAAGAAGAGTAAGAATGTGGAGCTCATGGCACGGGATGCAGGAGAAATTTCCACTTAGCAGTTACTAATTCCAGGTAGCAAACACCAGTTACTATTGCTTGCATCGACAGAACCATGAATGAGCCCGGTGAAATCACAGTGACCGCTGCACGTACCGGCACCCAGCAACAGGGTTGCAGGATCTGTCCTCTCACCCCTGGCCAGGCACCCAGACCAGATGGTATTCATCCCGCAATTCTGAGAGAATCTAAGAATGAATTGGCTGAGTTTTTTTTAAGAATAATCTCATATTACAAACAGCAACCGTACTGGAAAACAGCCAATGTTTTTCCTAATGGTACAACATACGCTGGGATGTAAAGATAAGTAAAATTGGCACATCAGAGAAAACTGTATCTACATGCAATCAGCCTTCTCCAAGACACATAGTATCATGGAAAAAAAAAGGAATTAGGTAATGATTCAATTGGGCTTTAAAAAAGTTAAAATAATAAGCCATTGTGTAATACAAGATAAAGTTTGTGTGTTACAGTTTGTTTGGATAGCAAAGAAAAGCTCAGGAAACTACTGAAAAAAGTACTTAGAACAGTCATTCTGCCACTAGAAAAGCCTCCTGGCACTTCGTAACCAGGAAAGTTAATATTGAAACACCAGTTATGCTAAAACCAATGGGCATATTCTGAGAGTCAGGCTCATGGGCCACTGAGCCCACTGTCCTCTCCAGATGCTCCCTGCAGAGACCCCATAAACTTGGCCCCTCGTATTCCCCTAGCACCTGCACCTGCCTATCCGGGAAGTTAGATGTTATAACCCGGCTTACTCCCATGCTGGAATTCCCATGACTGGTTCTGAACACGCTGCTCATAAAACTGTTTCATCCTTTTTTGAACCTGCCGATAATGTTTGCCTTCACCAGCTTCGTGGGAACCCGTTCAAGCAGCTCGCTGCCGGTTGGTTAGAGAAGTACCTTCTTTCACCAGCTTTAAATCAACCTCTTACTAGTTTCCAGCAACTACACCCGAGTTCTTGGGTGGTAAAAAACAATTCAGCATTCACCTTATCCACCATCTTCATGATTCTGTGAGTCCTGATCTTAGGAATTTACACCAAAGGCTGGAAGTTACAGAACCAAGACAAATCAGAGAGGGCCCTGGTGCAACAGAGCTAGAAGTGGTGTTTGGACACAGACTCGGAAAAGAAATAGAAGACGGAGAAGACAAAAAACCCCACCTGTTAATATTTCTTAGATAGATACCTTAGATTAATAGCAGTTGGTAAAAAAACCCCAACAAACCCACAACCCAAAAAACTCTGCCATATTTCTCAAACAAGTAAGGAGCTATAATTGATACGAGAGGGAGTGAATAAAGTGCGCCGAAACACAGGCTATCTGATAAAGCTCTAATTTTAATTATATCAGCCCCTGCCCTGTTGAAAGCTATCTTTTTACTTCCATATTTTGTCACAATTTATCATTTAGCTCAATTATGGTTCTTCCTGTCTGGTCCTCATTTCTTAACAGTATTGCATCAGTCATTTTAACTTTTAACCCTATGGCGTTATTTGTGAATGCAAATAATGTGCTGCTTGATCTCCTCTCCAAACATTAACGAAGATGTTAAAAAGTCAGCCTAATGCTCATGGGTACGTAATTTTTTTTCGCAGTGACAGTTATACCAACTATTTTCTGGAACCAGGTTTATAAATACAACTGATGGGCAGAAATCTTACCTGTTGTTTTCTGGATTGTTTTTTCTGACTTTATTTTTTATTTTATTTTTTAAAGGAGGTAGAAGCAGAGTAACTCTCTGTGAATAACTGCAACAACTGCTTTGAAATATGTCCAGTAGGGAGAGAGTCATAAATCCTGTTTAGTCTCATTTGAGTGAAATATCCTTGAGATTATTCTACCACATTTTTCTTCATGTTTGACTCTGTTGATTGAAGACTCTTCCAAATGGCTCCCCTAAGGGATGATGCAATTCCTGTGACCATGTTCCTGGTCCACTATCATCTTTCTTTCTTTTTCTTTGGAGGAATAAGAATGAGCAGTGCAAAAGTGGACACAGAGAGGAAATTGGTTTTCTCCCCTCATCCGTGAGTGAAATTTTACTGCAAGATTTTCTGTAATGGTATTATAAAGCCAGATTAAATGATCTACACTTCTTGAGCTAACATACGCTAACTTGGCTATACAAATCTTGTTGAAATACATATCTTGTTTCTCGATCTTCCAGGCTTTTGTCAGAACTTCTCCAACAAAGCCAAAGTACTGTGCTCATTTTTAATAATACTTGGTGAATCACTGTGTCAGCAATGTCCAAGAACCAAATGTAAGTAAATGTACACAGACTCAACAACACAAAACCAACAAAACCATTACTCTTCTGGAACAGAGAAATAATATCATAGACAGCAGGTCTTGGATTATAATGGAAAAAAATAAGACACTCAGAGAATATCCAACTCTGCTTGCTAAGAATTAGATGCTCTTTAGATTATTCATAGCTAAGGCCTAAACAAAAGAATCTATGTAATAAATTCAAATATTTAAAAATTTTAGTCTAAAAATATGGTAAAACCAGCACACAGACCAGCAACTGGTGAAGATCTGGAATGCATTCAGCAAGGAGAAAACCATACATCTACGTTATAATTAGATACCAATTTAATGATATAATTATACTCAGGGAGAATACATGCCCACATTTTATGGTTCACCTATTTACCCCCCCGTAAATAACCCGGGTATCACTGCAACGAGTGTGAAAACAGTTCATCTGGAGGCTCACATAAATGAAACCATCTACACTATGGCTATTAGTGTTCAAGTTAATGAAGTGAAAGGTGCCACTCGGATCAAAGACCCCATTACGCTAAGAAGTCTAAGCAGGAACCTACAGAATTGCTGACGAGATGTCCAGCTTCCAGAAGGCCTTAGATACAAAGGTGGAACCATTTTTGATAGTTAATGAAATGTAGAGTTGGCAGAGAGGCACAAGAGCTGGAGAGACAGTACTGAACAACGTAAGCGAATGGAAAGTATGCAATGCTTATTCTTGATGAGCAGAAGTAATTTAACTACTTCAGGGAAACCCAACACTTTGAAAAGATTATCTCTTGGAGTATCTCTTCAATCTCTGAACAAGTCATACACTTTCTCTTCATCTTCTGTTTCTCTGCCAGTGTTGAACAGTATGACATCATCTCTATGAGCACAGACAATAGTGCCAGAACAGATATTGTGAATTAAAGATATTCCTACACATGCAGTATGAAAGTACAGCCAATGAGTATGTCCAACTGGACTGCATCCTAGGGCTCTACTCGCTAGTTAATTAAGTCAGCATCACAGAGCTTGCTGGTAAAAGAACTGAAATGCTCTGCAGGGCATGTTATCAGTACGTTACTTGCAAATTGTATGCAAGTGGAAGTTGTTCAAAAATTAAGCATCTAAGTATAGGACACTGTCTTAAGATTTTTGTGAAAGGCTTTGTTAAAAAACATATTACCCTCTAACTATTATACAGAATAGTTGTTCTTAATTAGGGGAGCAGTCACTTACACAGGGACCTTAACTCTGAATTTGCCAGGCATTTCAGTTTTATGTGGACTTCCCACCAGACCCAGATGGAGTGATTCTAACAGGTATAGACTAGAAAACGTTGTAAATGTCCAATGTTATTTAAATTAACAGAAAACTCAGAGTACAACTAACTGAGTCTACACGATTTGTGTGCTAAAAAGCACGATTTGCACGGCTCTGGAGGGTTTGCATGACATCTTGGAGTCCCATCTCTCCAGAGTGAACCATTGCACAACTGTACTGAAATGAGAACTGCAGTGCAGAGTAAAGTGTTTGAATCTCTCTTTCTTTTTTTGACTACAGCTTCATCCTGTAATCAAATATCATGTGCATTCAGTACAGTCAATACACAAAAATGTAAATTACTTCTCCACAAGAAAAGCAGCACTGAAAAAGAATTAGATGTTCCTGGAACCCACATAAAGATTTAACAGGATGAGTCAAAATATCTATTTAAATATAGAAAAGAAGTCAATAAAAAGCTAAATGTTGAAAATTATTTAGAGGAAAAACAAAACCTTTTTCTCCCACTCCAATTTACTCATGTGCGCTGCTCAAAGAGAGCCTTTTTTATGAGTTATTTTCAGTGTTCCAAGGTTGCTTCCTTTGAGCATTGTTAGCATGTCTACTGATCTGCTCGGGTCATGCTTTCTGAATGCTCATTTTCTTTGCCAAGAAAATACCACAGATGAATGCTACAAAGAGTCGTGTTAGCCAAGCTTCACATCTGCACCCACTTAGAAACGCAGTTTGTCTCCTGCTTTTAGTGATTTCTGGCAAACCTGAAAATGCACGTAAGCTTTGTAGAGTCCGTTACACCTGGGCGATTAGTGGTTGTGCCATGAATGCTGCTGATGCAACCTGTAACACACCTGTCTCCCCGACGAAATTACTCATTAGTGGAGCCTGACTCAGTTCTGTTCATTCTCTAATATGCTTATTCCTTAAACAGTTCATGTTTCATTTCATCTTAATGAAATAAAAAGGAATAAAATTACCATCACATCAGACAATGCTATAATCACTTGAAAGAATGAAATGTAAGCAAATTGAAGCTATACTTTAAAAGGAAATCAAAATCATGATGATGAATACAAGTGTGCTTCTGAAACAACATTTAAGATTCCTGAACCAATCGACAAGAAGTAAATTGGAGATATTCTCAACTCATTTTACGTTAGAGACGGATTAACAGACAGTATGGAAGTACTGAAGCCCTAAGAACACGATAAGCACTGTTTCAAATTCCCCACGCTAACATCTTGAATTCTTGTCTGATTTGTGTCCGGCATGGCTTATCTGACCTCAAGGACATTAAAATTTGTTATACTCCTCTGATAAGGTGATTTTGTGTTCTCACATAACTACCACGTTATGTCTTAAAGGGCGAGCAATAAGGTGATCACGTGTTTGGGGCTGTGACACCCAACCTAGCAAAACGCAAGGCCGAAGACGATCGCGGCACTGCCCCGGCACGAAGAGCCACCCCTGCGTCGGCCAAGCGCAGCACACACCGGGCTGCTCCTGCATCAGCCCTGCTGCGCTTCACCGGGCTGGCGAGCAGGGCCGTGCTCGCCGAACCCTACTGCCTGCCGCGCGGGCAGAGCCCTCCTCACCTCCCCCGGCGCTCCCGCGCCGCCCCCCGCACGGAGGGCTCTCAGGTGCCCGTCTGCCCTGCAACAGCCCCAACACCACCCACCGTGTGCACATGTAGGGCAGCTTCAGCTCGCTGCGTAAGAACGTGGCGTTTAATTGAAAACAATGCCTGCAAGAGGGAAAGTCTCTGGAAAATGATGGACTTTCCCCTTTATCATTATTTCCACGACAACAGATGCCAGGCTTATTTTTCCTACAGTGCAGGTTACGCAGTGCCATTTGGCAACCTGTGAAGTACTTTCCCACTTACCGTTCCCCAGCGACCGGGAGATGCAATAACTGTCAAAACATATTTGCTTTTAGAATCAGAGGTTCAAAACCATCACCCTACTACATTTATTGAGCAACTCTCTGGCACTGTATGCCGTGATCACCAACAAAATGAATCAAATAAAATAGTACAATAAAGAGTGTACTGTCTTAAAAGTTGAGTATTTTAAGAAACAGAAATTGAAGACCACAATAAATTATGCGTGCCTAAATGTTGAAAAGCTGTCTACCAGTACCAACAAATATTTAAATGTCCCATGCGCTCACAATGAAAACTCTTCCCCCGTCACTGCCCCCGGCTCGCCTCCTTCCTGCCCCCACAGCCGCACAGCTACGGGGAGGGCAATGCCACACAAATGCTCTACCTTCTTCTACCCATTTTTACTTCAATTTTTCTTTTCACTTAAGCGTTAGCCACTTCTCTTGTATTTCACCACGTTCACGTGAACAACGGTCCACCATTACACACTGCAACCCACACAGAAATCCATGTCACTCACGGAACAGGCCACAGAGGAATGAGATCCCTCACTTGGGAACGGACTGACCTTCAGAAAATCTGGACAGGCAGATGTTCCAAGCCCCAACAGTGAAGCCAGCTTCCCCTTGGATTTCTAAGCAATCTTTACAGAATTGGCAGAAAAAAGTAAATTTAGGAGACAAATTTTTCTCCCGTATTTTCCTAAATTTCAAGGTAATGAGATTTGCTAGAAAAATAAAGAGACTTCTAAAAGCAAGTTTCCTGACTCATGCTGCAATTAAGATGCTTTTTTCCCCCTTGGATAAAATCTCCTTCATCAAAGTTCTGTGGACTTTAATAGGATCAAGATTTCAACAAACTCAGCTGAAACTGTTACTTTTGAGCTCTAAATGGAGTTTGCCCTCTGAGCTACTTCGACTTTTGGACTTTGTGGCCATTTTCCACAGCTCTGCGTTCGGGAGACAGAAACGAAGCAGCATGGTAAACGGAGGTTTGAAGGTAAACCAAGGTATTTTTCATGTGTCTGTGACAGACCTTCCAACAGAGAGACATTCTTTTTCCC